>NC_090870.1:25860341-25865341 GCF_036669935.1 Montipora foliosa | reverse complement strand
TAAACTAGCAGGATACTGGTCACGTTGGCATACATGGAGGGGTGGACGTATGTACGTACGGACGATCGATGACGTCATGGCTCACAAACCAAAATTTCTCTCATCAATGGGTTACCATATTTTCTTAATTATGGTTCTTCATGCGCGCATACCTTTGGCGCACGCGGAGCTCCGCTTTAATGACAAGAACCATTCATGAGATAAATTAATGTGGTCATCAATATAAAAATACTTGGATCTTTAATTAAATTCAATAAAGAAAAAATATATATCCCTCAAGGGGGATCGACTCGCCTTTGTAAAAAGGGAGGGAGGAAGAAAGAAATGAACTTCTGCTCATTCAGAAAAAATTAAGATGGAATGCACCAGCAAATACTGACTATTTTTAATTTCACTGGACAAAAACCTTGTACTAGAATGATTTAAAGCATATTGCATTCGTTTAACATTTTAAGGGTCAAAGTTGTTCTGTAATGATGCCCAAGAAAATTTCTTATGGGAGCCTGAGAAAATGAATGCATGACGAGACGCAAGTGGGTCTGAACTGGAAGTACCGGATTGCTGATTTAATTAAATTGTGGTTTTCCCAGTAATGACTCTTCTGTCAACAAAGAGAGTTAATCGTATTAATATGTCTGTGATCTAATTAAGTCTTGACAAATAACATGCATTTCTGTCATTTGAGAACAAGCCATTTTTTAATCACATGGCACAGCCACGTTGATTAATTGCGCGGGCGGGCAATGGCTTCTATTATGCATTATGCAATCCATGTATACACTTGGTTATAATTCAATTGACTCTCTTTTTCTCTCGTTTCTATGAATTACATGTAGGAAAGGATCAGTGTTAGTTTTAAGAAAACGTTTCTCATTTATTCGAATCATCTAGAGTTTGATTAGAATTACGGAACATGTTAGAATCTCACAAAAATAAGTCGCATAGATCGCCCACCAGGGCGTAGGAATTATCGTGAGGAAATGCGCAAATACCCAACTTCTTCTACATCTAAACTCGGATCACGTCCTATACGAAATAAATACTAGGCGAATCTCTCATAGTGAAAGAAAAAAATTGCTACTCGTGCTATCAGTAAGGTTATGGAACCTGCTACTGCTACCCTTTTCCCTGTCTCCATTGGTACAAGCGTAAACCGAAGTATGTAAGTTTTTTATCCTTTTATTTGTCCTAACCTTTCAAGTGTTGTTTTTATGCTTCCCAGAGGACATTAAAACAAGTAAAATTATACTTGTTTTAATGATCTTACTTTTAGAGTGAAACCAGCAAAAAATGCATTTCCCAAACTGGTTTCACCTGAACACAAAAAGCATTTACTGTCTGAGAATCATAGTTGATGTAGTATCGCCGTGTAGCCACGTCGACCCACAGAAAGCGCACCAAAACTGAAGCCTTGCTTATGTTTCGGTGAGTTAACCTGGGTTGAGCCTGCAATCCAATCGAAAACCATTTATTTCCTGTGTTGCCAGATCGTTTCATGCCTTCTTAAGGGTACATTTGTATAATCTAACACGGTCAGATAAAGTGTAGTTTCGGATTCTTCAGGTGAGTATGTAGGTTGCAGAAATTTCTACGAAACGGTCAACTTTTCTTAGAATTTCATTAACCACGAATGGTTCCTCACCGCTCTTAGTGACTGTAAAGCAAGGTAAACACATGAAACGTGCACGAAAATTACCTGTCGGTGATATCTTGCAAACTAAAGGACCACTTTTAGTCCATGAACTTCCGAGTTGCTGCACTTTTTTACCTGAAGAAAAGATAAGAAACCTTGCAATGCCTCCTTGTAGCTCACGTTTAATTTTGGTCAATTTCTTCTGTGTTTCGTCACTCAGCGCTTCAGAAAACCTCATTTGGATACACTGTATGAATTTCTTCAGTTTACCCGGTATGTTGGAAAAAGTATAGGGGTAAAGTCGAATCTCAAGTAGTTCACTGGTGAAGCAAACATGTTATTGCATTACAGCTCTTCTCTGGCAGTGACAATTTAACCCTCAATCAGCAACAATATTGGATTCATTGTCCCTAATACATCGTTTTCACATGACGTCATCATTTTCTAAAATCGAAAACTTAAGAGCCACCAAAGTTTTATCCCCATCAAGCATAAGAGGGCGTAAATTTAATTTGCTTGCAATTTTACGGCTCAATATAAAGTGCTTCATTTGGAAACCAAAGTATTTTGAATTTCAGAGTTATGGCAGTGTGTGACACAAAGCTACGATCGCATTTCAAAGCATGTCATGAAAACTCAGACCTCAGACCTCGAAAACTCATGGCTCCGTCTTTTTATTTCTTTGGTAAAAAGTTTGCCGGCAAATGTCACCAAAGTGTCTGCTGCTGTTTTAAACCTTGTTAGTTTTTCACTATTTGATCGACGCAACAGCGCTCATCGGCAGAAGATAATCATGTATGGCTGTTGCCTGTGAACACTGCATGACCATAAAACATTACAGGTGATAAGACTTGAGACGAGTTTAAATCCTTTTTCTAATTTGGAGGGGTTTGAGTTTTCCGGGTCTGAGTTTTCGAGGTCTGATGTCTGAGGTCTGAGTTTTCGTGTAGTCTTCTCGTCATTTCTTCCGATTTCTTGCACTTGATATTGTGCAGTTGAATCCAGCTCTGAGGCAAATTGTCAGTAGTCTTGGTGAGAGGCTTCCTCCTAATGAAGAAGATTTAAAGAAGATTGAACGATTTGTTTGTGCCTTGTACAATGACCCTAGATGCAATGATGTAAACGAACTCAGGTACAAGTTGTTTTGCAAGAGCAAAAACCTGCAGTCACACCAGCTTCCACCAATAAAAGGAGCTCTGACATACCACCTCAAGCGTGCTAACTATCAGGCCTTCCTCTGGAAGCATGCCCTAGAGACACAAACGGACCAGGGACCCGATGGCCATGGTTGGCAGATGAAAGAAGGCCAACTGGAAATCTACTGGACTAACCAGGCACCAGCCCCCGATGCTGTGATGGAGCTTGTATGCTGCGGCTGCAAAGGATTGTGTCCAACATGACGCTGCTCTTGTGTTGGCAATGGTCTTCCCTGTACTGAGGCATGTACATGCCAAGATAACTGTGTCAATTGTGTTAGCAAGGAAGATAGTGAAGAAGATGATGATAGTGATGACAATACTGATGTTGATGATAATGATGACGATACCGAAGATAAAAATGACAGTTAAATTCAGATTTGGTGACGCTAATTAGTATCGGCTGTCTATTTTCTGGAAAGAGAAGAGTTATACTTGAAGTGTGTGAAAACTCTGTGAAAAGAAGAAAACTGGAAGAAGCTAACAGAAGGAGACGGTCTGATGCTCTATCAGATGACGAGGTAAAAGAAATTAAGGAATTCTATTTAAGGGATGACATAAGCCGAATGTGCCCTGGGAGGAAAGATTGTGTGTCTGTTAAAACACCTACAGGGAGAGAGCAAAAGCAAGAGGCTGAAGCTTTTGAATATATCAGAGGCTCATGAGATCTTCAAGCAAGAGTCCAAGGTAGAAGTCGGGTTGTCTAAGTTTGCTTCCCTCAAGCCCCGCCAGGTAATACCAGTGATCTGATTGCACAGCTCCAGCCCTTTGGAAGGCACATTTACAACATAAGGCGACAGTATGAAGAGCTGAAATATTTGAAGGAAAACTTACCTCAAGGAGAAATTATCACCCATGAAGATTTTGCTGAAAACTTCCAAATGAAACACCAGTGTGAGATCATGGCAGCTCATTGGTCCAATGAAATGGTTACTCTGTTCACAGCAGTTGTATACCTGAGAGATCACCAGGGAGACTTGCAGTATAAATCATTTGGTGTGGTCAGTGATGAATTGTGCCATGATAAATCAAGTGTTTATTCCTTCAATTCAGCCACAGAGGTGAAGAAAAAAACCAAAGTAAACAAGGTTCACTATTGGAGCGATGGTGCTGCCTCCCAGTTCAAGAACAGATACAATCTCTACAGTGTCTTGTTTCATCAGGAAGACTTTGGAAGTGAAGCCAGTTGGAGCTTTTTTGAAAGAGAACATGGCAAGGGACCTTGTGATGGAATTGGAGCAGAAGTGAACGGAGCAGTATGGCGTTCAATCCTACAGAGTAATGCAGTGGTAACTAGTGCTGAGGAGTTCTTTGAGACTACTCAGAGGGTGTGAAAAAAGATCAATGTCTTTGTTCATCTCTGAGAAGCAAGTTAAAGATGTGTCAGATAAGCTCTCTGATAGATGGCAGAATTGAAGGGCTATCCCTCACACACTCTGTCCACTATGTGGCAAAGTCGAGTGATTCAACCCTGGTAATTGCTAAGAACTTTCAGTTCTTCATAAGGGATGGCTGCCAAGAGCACACCCTGATATCTACGCCCTCTGTTCCAAGAGCTTCTCCATCAAACACAGTGTGAGGAGCACGTAATTGTACCCTCACCAATAGAAGAATTACATGTACCCACATTACGGAATCCAATCAATCCCATCTCCTCCATTGCAGTGCAGTATGGCTTACCACCAGAATTAAGTGTTAAATTTAGGATTTCATCATCATTTACTCTGCCTCCTCACAAAGCTCCTCTGACAGCTGCTATTCTTGATGGTCACGTGAGGTTCAAAGGCAAAGGCATTATTTCTCCTTCAGATCTGGCTTCTCTGCAAGGCGGTCATTGTGGTAGCGGAAGATAATTACATCACTAACTTTGTAATTGATAACTATCTAGAAATTCTTGAAGCAGCCAAAGCAGGTGGTTCAAAAGTAGTTGTGTTTCCCTGGGAAGCATTTGAGAAATCAGCTTTCCAACTCCGTCTCACCAGAGGACAAGGGAAGCTTTTAAAGCAAGATATTGTTCTTGTTCTGTGCAGTCCTATGGGAAGCAATCACTGGTTCCTCATTGCAGTATTTCCCCAGGAAAAGTTGATGGCAGCTCTTGATAGCAAAGCTGGAGCTTTTGCTAAGCCAACAGCTGAAGCAGCATTGCTAAAAATGTCGAGCTTACTGCAAAA
>NC_090870.1:25842841-25852841 GCF_036669935.1 Montipora foliosa | reverse complement strand
TCCTCTCCTGAAGAATCTTTAATGCTGTTAAAGAATCGAACCGTCCTTCCCCCAGCCTCACAGCTTCCAGCCAAAATAAATCCTACAGGGCTGAGCCAAGAACGCAAGCAGTATCTTTATCGAGAAATCCGACAGTTTTGCAAGCCTGGAACAGAGGATCTGGTTGCACCAGCTCCATGAACGTATTAATGTCAAAAGAACTAAAAAATATTGTTTAGAAACCCAAGAATTATTGTTGTTTAGCCACTTCGAAATTTGGGTCCTAATATTTTGCAATTTAATTCCTCAGTTTTGGCTCTAAGTACGGTATTTATTCTTTAAACTACACCGCCACCGCAATAATCAGAACTCCTAGCGTGAACAAGACCTTTAATTATGTAAGACAACAGCTGTGAAGCAAAACGTAGCAAAACAGAGCCGACCGTTTGAAATACAGTGCTAAATTTCAGTTGCAATAAATTCAAAGGAGTTTCGCTATGAGTTTACTTTGAATTTGCAAGCTGCGAGATTTGAATGCGTCAAGTTATGATCCTCTAACTGCACTGTTTGCTATCGCCCCACAAGACCCATTCTTGCCGCAAACTTGTCAGAAGCCGACAAGTGAAGATTTTTGTTGTCTGTCGACAGAAAGTCCGCTAGTGTGCGGTGGCCTTGCATGTCATTCGCAGTCGCAAAAAAAATTTTTTTTTAACTGTACGGGGGGTAAAGATAAGAAATGCGTCGTTAACAGTAAACTTAAAGATAATTATTGTGTGAAGTCCTTCTCTTCCTCTTTCACTGTGAATAGAATAATTATAACACACCAAACCAACGCGATGGCCAGTGTGCGGGAGACGAAACGCGCGAATTTTCGAGCGAAATTTCGTTGTGACATAGCGAAATTTCGTTGCGATATAGCGAAATTTCGAGTGCTTATCAAAAGTTTGCAGTGAGCATTTGCATTTACATTTAAGTTAACGTTCAAAAAAGGTTCCGGCGGAGCCCTCATAAGAGACCACCCCGGGAATACGAGAGCTTTTAGGAAAAGTCTCTAGGATTTTAAAATTATTATTGATGGTAGAAGTGAGAACGCATGTTTTATGAGTCAAATGAGTCAATGAGACTCACAGTCAATATAGCAGTAATTTGTTAATTAAGCCTAAGCCCTCGTTTCAGTGATTAGGCCTAAGCACTCTCGGAAATTTTAGCTTTCATTTTATGGTTTAATTAACTGCACTAACTCGTTGACTCATTGACTCATAAAGACTTGACACTCGAAAAGATAACGTTCGGGAATGCACCTATTAAAAAGTGGAACCTTCTCTCTTCGTTTACGGGAATGGTCAATTAGAATTGAACGTGTAGCTGCTGCTTAAAACTCTCACACGCTATTTATTTATTACCCTCCTACAATATCTCAATTTCTTGACTTAATTTGTTGAATGTTTCTTTTTTCTTTGCGTGATACTTGCGTGACTTGAAAACCAAGAATAGTGGGCATGTAATCAAATCCGAAATGGCGTCTGTCAACAACGACAATTCGAATGTATTTCTTGACAAATAAACGCTTTATTGATGGCTTTACCCAATTTCCACGCGTGATAACACATTTTACGAGACTCTTGAACATTTGTTCAACAAGAAAGCTTATAATATTTGTAAAAAGGCTAAATGAACAGTTGACTATAAAAATAACATTTGCCAGACTAAAGATATAAACGAAATTGACTACAAGGTACGTGCAGATGGAGAGGCTGCTAACAACGTTTTTCGCGCAGTGCGGCACTTTGAATTGATTTTGCCTTTTACGAACCTCCAGGCTTTCTCTTTCTCCTCGTTCGTGCTCACAGGAAATTTACTGAACACTAAAACTTTGAGGGAGTTTAATTTAGCAGAGTCGAGACGCTTTTTGTCGTAACTGCCATCAGTGTTGCTTTCCGCCAGTTCTTCTTTCGTAAAAAAATGTGGCAACAGCTTTAAGGCACACAAGTGCCTTTCGGTCTCTGACTTTAATAGAGCCTGCCTTATGGTTTTCACCCTTGTTGGTGTAACACAAGTGCTTATTATTTCTTCACCGACTTCTTGGGGAAGGCTTCCTTGTTTGGCACCAGAATTATCCTTATCAGTAGTAGGCTGATACTCCTCACGTAGTTCGTTCAAGGTGAGATGATCTATGGTGGTTAGTTCTGCACTCTCGGCTGCTGGTGGGTCTGTCGTGTTTGCGATCTCGGCTGCTGGTGGGTCTGTCGTGTCTGCGATTTCATCATCCCATTCACGAATGACTGTGGATTCGAGCTGGTGAAAATTTCAACAAACAGAGAAAATTAATTGAAAACAACTAGCAATGGCGACTGTGTCTGTGTCAAATACTGCCGCGAAAATTGTTGAAGAGTGCAACTGGAAGTCTACGTTAATACCTTGGGGTTGGGAATGGTCGTGGCTGAGTTTTGTTGCAAATCAATCACATTTCATTGACAAGCGTTGACAGTTACCGACATGATTCCTATTGTTTAGCTTTACCCAATTTCCACAGGTGATCAACAAGAAAGCTTAATATTAGTAAAAAGGCTAAGTGAACAGTTGACTATAAAAATATATATCATTTTCCAGACTAAAGATATAAACGAAATTGAATACAATGTACGCTGTTAACAATGTTTTTCGTGCAGTGCGGCACTTTGAATTGATTTTGCCTTCATAAAAAATTAATTGAAAAAACTAGCAATGGCGACTGTCTGTGTCTGTGCCAAATACTGCCGCGAAAATTGTTTACCAGTCGAGATATTTTTCGTTCTCAAAGATGCGTTCGAACACAAGAAAACATTATTTTTGAGTTCTTACCGGGTTACACTGGTTGAAAACAATTTGCCCTTCCAGTACATTAAGACGCCTTTCAAGGTCTGAAGCACTCGAATTTCTCGCGATGCCCTCCTCAATTCTTGAGACGGAGGTCTGTAGCTTCTCCAGAAGCTGCAACAATAAAGCGATAGTAGGTCAGAGGAAAATAGAGTTCATCAGAGTACGTTTGGGTTCTCGTCTTTTTATTGGGTCGGCAGCTAGATCTCTTTTTTTCCCTCCTACTCAAGGGCGTAGCACGGCCGACATTTACATTCTTGAGAATGGAGTGGGAGGGAACCAAGGCTTATTCCGTGACTGAAATGCCAGCGGATCAATTGTTCCGTTTCGTGAGCAAAATAAGGCGATATGACTTCTTGTTAGTTTGAGGATTTAGTGCGTAAGTTGTTACTGACATACCCAAGTCCAAAAAGAAAAAAAAAAGGCCAACAAACGAAAACCCCGCTAAAGCTAAAGCAAAATAAGACCTTAGGATACATTACCTTGTCAAATTTTTCTTGCATTTCCACCTGCTTGTCTAGGATCTGAACGTTGAGTGCCTCGATCCTTTCCAACCTGCTTCTCAGCTCATGGCACTCTTCTGATTTGGCTGCCAGCTCCTGGTGCAGAAGGTTGACAAGGTCCTCTTGGTGGCGGGTACAGTCACCGCTAACTTCAACAGACTAAAAGAAAGAAAAATCAAATAATTATAAAATGATCGAAAGACTTCACATGCTTTCATTGAGGAGCTTTCAATCGTTTCCATGTGCTAAATACAACGGTTATTTATCACAAACTAAGAAAATTCCGGACTTTGCTTTCTAACGAATAGGCTATGTATTGATTGAGAGAATGTAAATTTCGCGATGTGCGATCATGATGTCACTTGTTATCTCCAATATATAATAGTACTAACCGTTTTGGCAGGCGCCACTTCCGATATTGGAGGGTCAATGGGCAGCGCGATGTTTTCCTTCCTTGTGGCCTTATCTGACTTCCCCTTATCTGGGCTCAATGACTCTAAGTCCAGTACTTTGGTTCTCTTTGCTTCACGATTCAATTTCCATTCGAGCTCCCGCTTCTTCTGTTCGGTTAGAAAGTCCTCGTAAGGATTGGTACTGTTTACTTCGATAGGCTGAAAACAGGAAACTTGAAACAGTTAGACCGTCCTCTATTTTACGTTGTATTGGAACATTTTGGCGCTGAGGAAATTCATGGGTAAACTGAACTCGCACAAATGCAAACACAAGCTATACCAACCTTTTTGGAGCGCGCCACTTTCTTTTTCGGAGTTTCGATAAGTTTTGTGGCCTCCTTCTGCTCAGCTACAGCAGGTAGGTTCTTCTTCGACCATTCCAAGTCTTTCGCGCTGAGAACCTTCACGTCATCTGCAAAGACAACGTTCATGATGAGATAACAGTTTGGTTCGTTCAAGTAAACAAGCATCAATTTAGTTGGTTTATGGTCACCTCGCCACCAGGAAGACTCGCCACTAGTGTACTCGCCACCAAGGGTCACATCAACTTTTTAATTTTTTTTTTCTAGTCCTAGATTAGGTATTTTTTCCTCAATTGCAAACGATAAACTTAACAGTGAAATTTTCTCGTCCAAATGGCATCGCTTGGAATCACCAAGGGAGAACGAAGCTTTTATAGTGCGGAGTTTCGAAAAGTTTTGAAAACCGGGAAATGCGCCAACTGATCGATCGGAATAAAAATTACGCCTCGGAAAATATCTTATTAGGCTTGGATTATGAAAACTATTAACGGATCGAGCAAATGCATACTCAAGGCGAGTCTTCTCCTTATAAAAATCAACACAGCTTCGCCTTCCACTAAATAATGTCCTTGTAATGATTTATTACAGCAGACGTAAGGCAAAGAACTTGAAGAAACTGAAATTGCTACAATCATTTCTCAAGTAGAAAACCTAATAGCTAAAAGGTGATTGCATATTGGTGGCGAGTTTGCTGGTGGCGAGTCTTCCCGGTGGCGAGATGACTAGTTACTCACTTCGGAGTGTTTAAGACGAGTTGACCAATAGTCAGTTGCGCTAGTATGGAAGATTTTTGCACGGATGTTACAGAGCAATCGCACTGTGCTTTTAAACACAAGCTGAATCCAGTAATATGTTGATCATACAACAGTAATAAAATTTATAAATTGCGGATTGCACGTTTGCACACGGTTCTCAAAAATGAAGTTGACTTCCGTTCAAGTTATGCGCGCACTCGGATAGAAAACGAATATTTAGAAATTGTCATAAACCAATTGGCACAATAACTGGTCACTGGCAGTGGTTGTTTACTCGATCTGTTCAGACAAAACGTGATTAGGAACGTGGTTTCGGGCGAATGAGAAAAATTATTCTGCTCTGACAGCGGTAAAGCGCGGCCGGCGAAGCGGTGCAATTGACTTTTGTGTGAACCCAAGAATGGCCGTTTTTATACTAGAGACGCATCATTCGTCTGGGACAAACTTGGCCGGCTGGCTGCTGCAAGAATTTCGATTCTTTCTCAAAAATAGCATTAAATTTGGAACGAGGAGTTTGGCATTTCTTGGTTATAGTTTCAAAAAAGAGTTGTTACTCCTGCTCTGACAGCGGTAAAGCGCGCCCGGTGAAGCGGTGCAATTGACTTTTTTTTCGCGGCTGCGCCTGCTTGGCTAAAATATATTTAAGTTATGGGTGTTTTTCCCCCGTATATGAAATAACGAAATAAAAAAAGGGAAAATATCATGTTATTTGTTGTTGTTTTAAAAACAGATCAATCCCGCGTTGTCTTTGGTTCGTGACAAATCATTGCGTGCTCCAAACAAATAACACTGTGACTAGCGCTTCGAATCCACAAAAAGCTCATTCCACTAAACATTTTACTGATAATATAAGGCAAAAATAGTTTAGTCCTGTCCTGTAGCGATGATTTTCGTCCAGATCAAGATAACTTGCTCAAAAAAAAAGAAGATAAAAGATAACTTGTAAACAAAGTTGCTCTTTGACTTACCGTCCAAGGCCAGGATTTCTGCGTCTACTTTTTCTCCATTCCAGTTCACAGTGACTACCATTCCCACACTGAAGTCCAGTTGTTTTTCAATGATGACACGAGTTGGTGCGATCCCAGTTTTTTCCTCTTCACGGAAGTAAAATAACGCATTTGATGGACGCTTGTAGCCAGTTCGTTTGCACAGAAGTCTGATAGACATGATTACTGAATATAAACCCAGGAATGACACTAGATAGCAACTGATATCGCAAGCTTTAGCAAGACGAGTTTGATGATTTTGATGGTTACCTCAAATCATTTTATACGTTTCGTTGGATCGAAAATCCATCATTTTAATTGGACAAAACAAAACGTTTTTGTTTTTCACTTAACATATGAATCACTCATAAGATATTGTAAGTGGTCAGGGAAATTTAATGCATGATTGACCAATCATTCCTGAGAGGTTTGCTTACTTCAATGTAATATATTATCAGAAACCCATAAGGGTTGAAACGTGTAACGTACAAGGTACGGCCGGTGACTCGCGAGGAGCGAGTTCATACGCCCTTTCACAAGATGGACTTCAGGTTAAACACAAGTTTTTTGGTTATGGAAAAGTCGCGAATATCAATCTATGCGAAAATCAATAACATCGAGAAAATAATAAAACGATGCGTTATAAATAGCTTCTACTTTTCAAATGCCGCATATAAATTATTGGAACATACACGCAGAACCCAGCACTTCCGTTCCAGTTCAGTTAGATAACCCCAGATCCCAAATCTGCTAAGCCGCCTGATTTCACGTATATTCTTCAAGGTACGGCCGGTGACTCGCGAGGAGCGAGTTCATATGCCCTTTCACAAGATGGACTTCAGGTTAAACACAAGTTTTTTGGTTATGGAAAAGTCGCGAATATCAATCTATGCGAAAATCAATAACATCGAGAAAATAATAAAACGATGCGTTATAAATAGCTTCTACTTTTCAAATGCCGCGTATAAATTATTGGAACAAACACGCGGAACCCAGCAGTTCCGTTCCAGTTCAGTTAGATAACCCCAGATCCCAAATCTGCTAAGCCGCCTGATTTCACGTATATTCTTCAAGGTACGGCCGGTGACTCGCGAGGAGCGAGTTCATACGCCCTTTCACAAGATGGACCTCAGGTTAAACACAAGTTCTTTGATTATGGAAAAGTCGCGAATATCAATCTATGAGAAAATCCATAACATCAAGAAAATAATAAAACGATGCGTTTACATAGCTTTTACTTTTCAAATGCCGCATATAAATGATTGGAATATACACGCGGAACCCAGCAGTTTCGTTCCAGTTCAGTTAGATAAGCCCAGATCCCAAATCTGCTAAGCTGCCTGATTTCACGTATATTTTTCAAGGTACAGCAGTTCTCAAAAATCACAAATATCTCGGCGGGCCGAGATTTCGAGATTTTGCTGCTGTTTGTCGCTCATGCATGTCAGCGAAACAAAAGATTCGGCATGTCCAGAGGATAAAACAATCTCTCGCCTTCGACAAATTAGGCAGGGAAAGGACAAATAACAAATCTCAGACGAAGAAGGATTTGAGGTTAAGGTTTACAGTATTTGGTTTCTTTTAATAACTTATGGGAATTTTATGAATAACATAAAACATGCATAGTAGATACGGGTCACGCATGGTCACGCGTGACTTGGTTGAGTCGTGCGGACAGTGTTGGACCGCATACTGTAAACTATTCCACCGTTTTTGGGAAAGTTTTTGTGTTAAACTCGACTCTCTTTTAAAGAGCATATCGATCATCGAAATGTTGACAGCAAAGGCAGAAAGATTCTGAAAAAAGCACCGTGTCATTAGGGCCTCGGCAACCGTAATATTAACACTCTCAGGAGTTTAGAAAGCTCACCCGCTCCGAAAAGGACGAGTTATTCGATCGGCTCAAGATTTTCCTGCGTACTTCTGCCGATGTTCAGCATGGATATACGAAAGCTCGAGTTATTCGAAGGGCTGAAGATTTTCGTTTGTACTTCTGCCGATTTTTTGCATGGATATAGGAAAGCTCGAGTTATTCGAACGGCTCAAGATTTTCGTTGGTACAACTTACTGCCGATTTTTTGCACGGATATACGAGCCGTGCTCACGGGTGGCGAGTATTTTTAAACGGATACCCCGAGAGTTTGAACGACCGACTTTTATTTTTGCACGGGAAGTTGAGTCGTGTAAACGACATGTCAGGTCGTTCTCACGGCTTACGTAGAGCTTTGAACGACTATCGACTACTACTACTTTTAACGGCCCCTTGCGTGCTGGGAAACAAGCTTCGGAAAATTCAATTTGCTAAGTACCATATTTGAAACAACAAGAGCGAGGGGTTTCCAAATGTGGTACTTACCACTGAAACATTCAATCAATCAGTTCACACTGAATATTCGGAAGCTGTGAACGCGCGTTACACGTTTCAACCCTTATGGGTTTCTGATATTATCCATGATGAACTATGTGGCTGTGCCTTCGAAGTCGATGCTACTGTAGCATCTTCTTGGCAGATTGACCTGGAGTCAATCTATGCGAAAATCAATAACATCGAGAAAACAATAAAACGATGCGTTATAAATAGCTTCTACTTTTCAAATGCCGCATATAAATTATTGGAACATACACGCAGAACCCAGCACTTCCGTTCCAGTTCAGTTAGATAACCCCAGATCCCAAATCTGCTAAGCCGCCTGATTTCACGTATATTCTTCAAGGTACGGCCGGTGACTCGCGAGGAGCGAGTTCATATGCCCTTTCACAAGATGGACTTCAGGTTAAACACAAGTTTTTTGGTTATGGAAAAGTCGCGAATATCAATCTATGCGAAAATCAATAACATCGAGAAAATAATAAAACGATGCGTTATAAATAGCTTCTACTTTTCAAATGCCGCGTATAAATTATTGGAACAAACACGCGGAACCCAGCAGTTCCGTTCCAGTTCAGTTAGATAACCCCAGATCCCAAATCTGCTAAGCCGCCTGATTTCACGTATATTCTTCAAGGTACGGCCGGTGACTCGCGAGGAGCGAGTTCATACGCCCTTTCACAAGATGGACCTCAGGTTAAACACAAGTTCTTTGATTATGGAAAAGTCGCGAATATCAATCTATGCGAAAATCCATAACATCAAGAAAATAATAAAACGATGCGTTTACATAGCTTTTACTTTTCAAATGCCGCATATAAATGATTGGAATATACACGCGGAACCCAGCAGTTTCGTTCCAGTTCAGTTAGATAAGCCCAGATCCCAAATCTGCTAAGCTGCCTGATTTCACGTATATTTTTCAAGGTACAGCAGTTCTCAAAAATCACAAATATCTCGGCGGGCCGAGATTTCGAGATTTTGCTGCTGTTTGTCGCTCATGCATGTCAGCGAAACAAAAGATTCGGCATGTCCAGAGGATAAAACAATCTCTCGCCTTCGACAAATTAGGCAGGGAAAGGACAAATAACAAATCTCAGACGAAGAAGGATTTGAGGTTAAGGTTTACAGTATTTGGTTTCTTTTAATAACTTATGGGAATTTTATGAATAACATAAAACATGCATAGTAGATACGGGTCACGCATGGTCACGCGTGACTTGGTTGAGTCGTGCGGACAGTGTTGGACCGCATACTGTAAACTATTCCACCGTTTTTGGGAAAGTTTTTGTGTTAAACTCGACTCTCTTTTAAAGAGCATATCGATCATCGAAATGTTGACAGCAAAGGCAGAAAGATTCTGAAAAAAGCACCGTGTCATTAGGGCCTCGGCAACCGTAATATTAACACTCTCAGGAGTTTAGAAAGCTCACCCGCTCCGAAAAGGACGAGTTATTCGATCGGCTCAAGATTTTCCTGCGTACTTCTGCCGATGTTCAGCATGGATATACGAAAGCTCGAGTTATTCGAAGGGCTGAAGATTTTCGTTTGTACTTCTGCCGATTTTTTGCATGGATATAGGAAAGCTCGAGTTATTCGAACGGCTCAAGATTTTCGTTCGTACTTCTGTCGATGTTTTGCATGGATACACGAAAGCTCGAGTTATTCGAACGGCTCAAAATTATCGTTGGTACAACTTACTGCCGATTTTTTGCACGGATATACGAGCCGTGCTCACGGGTGGCGAGTATTTTTAAACGGATACCCCGAGAGTTTGAACGACCGACTTTTATTTTTGC
>NC_090870.1:25825341-25827841 GCF_036669935.1 Montipora foliosa | reverse complement strand
AGCGAAGAAATAAGCAGCCATCATGATGACCACGGCTATTGAGTTTTTTAATTTATTCTTTACCGTTGAGTTGATAAACAGTATTGTTATGCATTTCAGCATATTGCCAGCCAACCCAGAGCAAAGACACCGACAAAATCTAAATCAGGCAAGAAGACCAACGAGGTGTTTAACTGTGGACCGGTTGGCCACCTCAAAAGAGAGTGCAGACAACCCAGACGAAGAGTCAAAAATACATTAAATGCACAAAACAGTACTTTTGTTTTCAAAGCACCTATAACCAACCTTCGTATTCACAAATAAAAAGCTTCATCTGTCCCTGCAAGAATTTATTCTGTCGGGAACGCCTCGCAAATATTAACAAAGTCAACTTACATGTATTAGAAAACTTCTATTTGCAACAAGCCAGCAATTCACCATTGTATTTGTTACGTGTATGTTTCTGAATTTCAAGCAGTAAGCAATCTTTCTCGCAGGATCTTGAGTAAACAAGACCAAATGAAAACGATAGCATATTTTCAATACAGGGATAGTTCAATGACAGTACTAAATCTTTCAGTCATCTAAACGTTCTAACATTACTAGTTACTTTTACTGTTTTCGAAAAAATACCAAAAAACAACAAAATAAATTTCATGCCTTTTGCAAGTCATACAATTCCCATTCCCGGTGGAGACATTACACGCTCCATTTAACTACCTTGTCCTTACTTTCCTTATTTGGTATTAGGTATGCTTAAATTCAATTGTACTTTAGGTAACCGTTACTTCTGAAGATCTATATTGGAGCATACAAAACATCAAGTTCATAAAAATTTTTACAACATGCGTTATTTTGTTATGTTTATAACCGCACTTTGTTTGTTATTTGTACTCAAGTTGAAATGCCCGAAGAATAAGAGTGTTTGTGAGTTAAGTTACCTTGCGTGTTTACTCGCGAAACAAAGGATACATCTCGAGGAGGACAACACCTTGAAGGATAGGACCCCCATGGCCCACAAGGATGTTGTGATTCTACTCGGTTTGTGTTTGAACTGTACATACTTCTTGTACCAAGGTCAGTTCTACCAACAGATCCATGGAGGTGCAATGGGTTTCCCCCATTGTGTAATCTGTACATGGAGGACTTTGAACAGAAGGCCATCGCGACGGCCACACACCCCCCTACCTGGTGGCGGCAGTATGTTGACGACACCCATACAAAATTAAACAAGGCCTACACCCAAGAGTTCACAGACCATCTCAACAGCATAGATGATGACATCAAGTGGACCACCGAGGGAGAAGTTGAGACCCACTCAGAAGACAACAACACGGAGAGAGCCCTTGCGTTCCTGGACACGTGGTCCGTGATAAATGAGGATGGTACCATAAAGACGAGAGTCTACAGAAAGGCCACACACACAGACCAGTACCTCAACTTTGAGAGTAACCACCCCTTGGAACATAAGAGGGAAGTGGTTAGGACCCTGGCCCATCGCGCAGAATCCATCATCAGTGACCCCAAGGACAGAGAGAGGGAAATTTATCATGTTAGGACTGCTCTGAGCTACAATGGTTATCCTAGTTGGCTCTGAAAGACCCTAAACAGCCCGCTGAGGAACAACAGCCTTCAAGTTAAGCCGCCACACTACCATCATCTGGCTCCAGCCAGTAGAAATACCCGGTCCTCATGCCATATATCTGTGGGTTCTCTGAAGAACTGGGAAGAATCCTGAAAGGCTATAACATCCCAGCCTACTTAAAACCATCTAATACCTTACGGCAACTACTGGTCAGGCCTAAGGACAAACTGGACAAACTCCAAGTCACGGGTCCAGTTTATCACATTCCATGTGAGGATTGTCCGGCATCTTACGTAGGAGAGACAGAACGGTCGTTCAAGGCCCAATTCGTGGAGCCAGATGCCCCAGCTCCTTGACTTCCAAGGTCTCCAGGCACATACACACTACTGAACTGGGACATTCCATCGATATTGCTAACGCAGAGATTTTGGAGGTTGAACCGAGGTGGTTTGAAAGAGGTGTGAAGGAAGCGATCCACATTGAGACTCCATGCACTTCACTCAACAAGGACCAAGGCCGCTACAACTTGTCCCCCAACTGGACCAACCTCCTCAGGAACAGAGGGAGGGGGAAACTCAGAAACCTTCGAATTTCCCACCTACTTCTGAGGATGACGTCAACAACAACACCAGTCATGTGGAATGTAAGTCCACAAAATATCCGGAGTATTCAAGTTTCCTCGGAGCAAACTGCCAATCAAAACACCAACATTGCGCCAAGAAATTGCAAAGTGGCGCACAAATGAACCAACGGTTTCACTGTAACAGTGAAAAATATTAATTTTCCATCTGCGAAAAAGATTATAATTAATTTTTTTTCACCATCTCTGGAGAGATCACTTGGGAAAAACGCAAGCATCAAAATATTACATTTGCATTATTAATGCATGGGTTCCCACATTCCTTGCTAAATTGCATAGCACAAAAGAGAAAAATC
>NC_090870.1:25797841-25817841 GCF_036669935.1 Montipora foliosa | reverse complement strand
AAACCCGTGGGTAGCGGGCAAGACAAGGGTTACAAAGTCCCCACCCCCGGGCATTTGTAAATACCTGATTTTTTAAACTCTGTTTATGGATAAACAACAAAATACATTTGAAGTTTTTTAATTTCCTTTATTTTGTAGCACAGTTAAAACATATATATTCTCTCATCTTGTTGGCTTTCCTTTGTGATATATTAACACATGGCCCATGATCCATGATTTTTTGAACACTGTTTATGGATAAACAACAAAATACATTTGAAGTTTTTGAATTTCCTTTATTTTGTAGAACAGTGAAAACATATATATTCTCTCACCTTGTTGGCTTTCCTTTGTGATATATTAACACATGGCCCATGATACCAAACCTTGCAGTTTTGTGACTTTCCATCACATTTAATCATAAATCTAGATAGATAGAAAATAAAAGTGATTAAGATCATGATCAGGATCTGAAAGTGAAAAGTTGCCAATAACTTTTACCCATATTCTGGCTCTTGGCAGTAGCACCACAGTTGATCCTTGTGTTCTTCATCCTGCGCATCATCCTGTTCTTCATTCCTGGATTCTGTCAACATGAAAGAAAAAGACTGTCACTATATAATGAATAGAAATGCAAACCACAGGAAAGAATTACCTCTCTGTTGTTTTTTTTGCTTTTCGTGTAGCTTCAGCTTTTTTAGCACCACTTTTTCTTGCCTCCTGAACTTTGTTTCACTGGTGGGAAGCAAAAGCTGCTTGGCAATTTCCTCATTGCTCTTGTGTTTTCCGTTCAAGGATTTAAAAGTTGAACTTGGAGGTTGACTGTAATTCACGTTTCCATGTATATTAAAATCTTGTAAATGCTTTTCTGCACTTAAATAATGCCCAGCACATACTTTGCAAGTTTACCTCCCCACGGTCTTTGTGGATCACAGATTGGAATGGGTAAGTACGAAAGAGGTGGACCACCACTGTACCATGTGTAATCTTTCTCAGGTTTCCTGCTTGACAAACTGGATGGGGACAACTTGTTTCATAACAAAGTAGAAGTTGAAAAACATACTGACTGGGTAGATTCTTGACCATATGTCTATTTCGCAGATTCCAAACATCACTAAAGTATTCAAACAACTGTGGATCCTTTTTTTCCAATTCAGATTTGGCTTCTTTGCTGCCCTTCAGAAATGTAAGCAGGAGGGGAAACTGTCAAACTTGGCAATAATCTAATGTAATTTTGATGGCTGTAAAAATATACAAGCTTAATAAAACTTAAGCATTTTTTGAGGCAAGACTACAAATTAAAACACATGACTTCTGATTCGCTCTCAGATTCGACTCTGATGGCTTGCTATATAAAATTCTACAAATTATCAGTCTACTCTCACCTTTTAAAACAAAATCTTCAAAATTGTTGGCAACCACAGATTTTCTTTTGTCTCTGTTGGCACCCCAGGCTTTGTAGATTGGCACTGTGAAAAATTAATTACCATAAAAAAAGCCAGCAATAAAGCAAAACACGATATTTTTCATACAGCACGTGTTTTGGGCCCAAATAATCAACTTTACACAGGACGCCCAAACGCAACAAAACCCCGTGGGACAGTCCCGTGGGTATCCGCATAAAGACCCCACAATGACCAATGGCAATGACAATGACAATGACCAATCATAAGAGACCTATGGTCAGCCATTTTTTATGTCACGTACGTGCATGTGTCAAATAAGTCAAAATAACGTAGTTCTAAAAACAGAAAGATCGGGAAAGGGTTGACTCAAGCGTACAATGCAGATGGAAGTAACTCCTCACGCAATGAATGCGATACGGCAAAACACAAATATTAAAGACATGCGCAGTATGAATACGACTGATAAGGTCGGCTCAACTAGAATGCTAAGGGGACTATGTTGTTTAATATCTTTTTAAAACGCGAAGTTTCAGCCACCGGGAGGCAAGGTCGGTAGCAGAAAGCAGCGAAGGGCCAACTGCGTCCAAAAGCGATCGCACGGGCCGAAATCCCGGGATGACTCGTTTGGTACGTCGCTCCAGCGCCGGTGTCTGGAGGTACTGCGTTTTTCTCTCTTGTTCAAACATTCCGTCAGCGCATGCGCAAATGTTCTGACTCTTCGATACCTACAATAGCCTAGCAAAAAAAATAACATACTGGTCTTTACCAGCACTTGACATTTGACTTCACGATTCTACAGGCATAAACGTAACGTAAGAACCGTGCGTGTCTGGTTTTCTCGAGACAGAGGTGAGAGATGGTTTCATGCAGACTGGGACGCCTAAAATGCTCGGTTGTAAACATGGTGGTTCACGAGTGAAGTTGTCTCTCTGGCCTTTCTGTGGACCAATTCCTACCCTGCGAGAAGAGTCTCTTTCGATCTTCCTAGATAAGTCGGGAAGAGGAAAGTAGACTCTGCTCGCCGCCTCCACATTCTTTGATTTGCCGCTCATCCAAAGAATTGGATGAGTCAGTCCAGTTTCGACTTGTCAAACCTGTTTTTTTAATTTTTGCGCATGATCAATCGCCACGCGTCATCAATATTTTGAAATTTACGACAGCGTGGCAATTTTAACTGTTAGAATTCCCATGAGTTTTTTCTATGTGTGTCGGTTACAGAAACTGGTGTGACAGAAACCTATAAATTTTTCAGTAAAAAAATGAAATGGCATTTTAAGAGTATGGACTATCTTGAGTTTCCAATGAAATGATTCCGTGATTGTCGTGTGTTTGCCAGAGTTGTTGGAAAATATCCCGACTGTTTGCTTTCGTTTTGTGCTTTTGTGGCTACAGGTCACGCATGACTGACACCGAAGACATTTAAATTTTTAACGCATGCTCAATGCGAAATGTGGAGGCTGCTAGCAGAGTCTACTTTCCTCTTCCCGACTTATCTAGGAAGATCGAAAGAGACTCTGCTCGCAGGGTAACCAATTCCAGGACCTACCCGTACAATTTGGGCAAGTTCTGAAAGCTAAAATCTTCAATCGATGCGGTATTTTGCTGGTAGGACTGGGTGGCCCGACACTTATGAAAAAAATATATAAAATGAGAATCGGGAGTCTTCCCTTGTCATGGAATGGCAGAATTACCCAGAATTGTTTTTGGGCATGAGCGAGGCAACTTAAGAAGCGCGAGACTGGCCCTCATCGAATGGCTGAAGCGCGGCCAGAGGAAATGATTTCTAGCCAGATAGTCAGGAGTAGGACTGGCGTGTGCTGTTAATGTAGATTTTGGATTTCTGAACAAGTTTTTATCATAGAAAATTCGCGACAAAGTTGTGCTTTCATTTCGCTGTAATTCTTGTGTCAAAGAAACGGTATAATCATGTAAATAAGAGAATAACGATATTTATATTTGCAGATTACCTGTCCTCTTACTACGAAAGTCAAGCTCGACATCTCTATGCAATAAGCGCATTCAAAATTTCCTCGTATTGCTTGATAAAAGTATGTGGTTTTTTTTTTTTTGAAAAAAGGGTTTTTCTGCTTATATGAAAAATACGTTTTGTCTCCCGTCCCCTTCTTATGCATGATCTTCGCGGAAATTACTTTCTGTTCTTCAATAAACCTGGAACAACCAGTTATGGTCTTAGTTCTTTTTTTTCTTACGTATCAGCTAAGTTGCGGAATGCGCTAACTGATTTTATCCGTACCTATGAGTGTTTACCACGTTTAAATTAAGAAATCTTTTTTCAGTGAAGGATTCTGTCCCCAGAGAACTTCGTTCACGTGTGATTTATAAATTTACTTGTGCTTGCTGTAATGCTTGCTATATCGGCGAAACTGGTCGTCATTTTTCCACACGCGTCCGTGAACATCTCTCTTCAGACAAGTCCTCTCACGTCTTCAAACATTTACTAAGCTCAGAACGTTGTCGTCAATCTTGCTCTGCGGACTGTTTCGAAATCCTTGATTCCGCCCCTACTAAATTTCAACTTAAACTCAAGGAGGCTATGCATATAAATTGGGAACAGCCTAATTTAAACCAACAAGTTCATCACGTCAACCTGACACTTACGCTTTAGGCTCTACATTCTTTCTAACACTCTGTAACTCACTCAAATATGTATTTCTTGTCACTTAATCATATTTAATTATGCAAGTTTCGCCTAGTTGTTATATAAGTCCTAACGGTTTTTCAAATATTTTGTAACTGACGATGATGTTTGTAACATCGAAACATGTCTTTGAAATTAAAAAATGTCATAACTTTCTTAAAGATAATGATTTGCTTTCTGCTGTCTCGACCTTTTGGTTCCATTATCCACGACATAGCAGCCAGATATGAAGAAAGTGTTAACATTTTCATGCGCCCGACATAAATATTGCGCGAGCGAATTGTTACGTTTTTTTTTTTAATCAAGAATACCCCGCTACTACTACTACTATGTTTACCTGTGAACTGAAACAAACACGGTGCTGGGTTTGCCAAACGATGTTCAGCTGAATAGCCATTGCCATATACATTTATACAATAAAAAGCTATTAAAACTAACAATGATATAACCACAATAGGTCGACAATGGGCTAACTCATAAATACTAATGAGCTTTGCTTTATGCGCGTATTTTATGCGCGTGTCAAAGACGCAGACGCGTTCGTGTTTGACACGCAGGCGCGTTTTACACGCGCATTTTGGGCCGCATATCTTCGACCTGTACTGTACAATAGCCTACCGAAAAAATTAACATACTGGTCTTTACCAGCACTTGACATTTCACTTCCTTTGTTCACGAGTGAAGTTGTCTCTCTGGCCTTTCTGTGGACCAATTCCAGGACCTACGCTTACAGTTAGTTCCAGGTAATGAGCTCCTGACTGGAAGATTTAGAGCCAAACCAATGGCCCACTCAATTGCGCATCGTCGTAGCCAGTTCCGTAGGGTACAGTTTAAATCTGGGGGAAGCTAGGTACTAAAAACGTGTTTTGCTGTTCAGTGAAGAGACTTCCCTGGGCATGCTGGAGCCAAACCAAGGTTACCACGGGATGTGCAAGACGATTGTGCATCTCTCTGGCCCACTCAGGAGGGGCGAGCTCGTTCAGAGGGGAGGGGGCTGGGAGATATCGGCAAAAAAACCACTTCTTCTATGGAGTGTAGAGGCTTCCCTGGCAGTGCTGGAGCCAAGCCATTAGCAAGGCAGGATTTCCCAACCCATTGCGCATCTCCCTGACCCATCCAAGGGGGCCAGTTTTTTTTTTTTTTTTTTTGGGGGGGGGGGGGGTTCTCGCATGGCAAAAGGACGAGTTTGGAGGACCGCATAGAACGCACTCAAGCCACATACTTAGGGGCGTAGCATCCAGGGGTTATTCGCCCTGGGGCGAAATGGGAGTCGTTCGGTGGGGCGAAGTACCCTCTACTTGCATGCCAAGTCGGAGCTCGGGGGGGGGGGGGGGGGTAGAACCTTGGAATGTTATGAGGTTAAAACAACGCACAGAGCACCCAATATACCGCAGGGTACCCAAACTCCGTTACGTGTAGAACTCGTCAATACCTTTCCAAGAATATATGATATTATGGGCTAACTTCACTTTTGACCTTTAGGGTTTACTTGGGCGGGTAAACCCAGGGAAAGTTTTACATCCACACAAGACCTGAGACTCTCCAGAAGTTGAAAAGACAAGTCCTCCGGTGAATTTTAACACTATATATTTCAATATTATGCTCCTTCCTCAGTCAAAGAACTTAAAATAATGCCAATTTGGGCAAACTGTTTTTTTCGATTTCTCCCACAAATTTTCCCTTCATAAAACTGCCCGCTGAATAACGTACTATAGTACGCCACTCCAGCCATAGCGATCCAATAAAAGTGCTTTTACGATCCGAAATACGCCAGAAAACCGCTAAAAACGCTCCGATTTCAATTTTATGCTCATTCCTCAGTAAGGGAACTTAAGAGAATGCCAGTTTGGCCAAATTATATTTTCGATTTCTCCCACAAATTTGCCCGTCATAAAACTGCCCGGTGAATAACGTACTATAGTACGCGATTCCAGCCATAGCGATCCAATAAAAGTGCTTTTACGATCCGAAATACGCCAGAGAACCGCTAAAAACGCTCTGAGTTCAATTTTATTTTCATTCCTTAGTAATAGAACTGAAAAGAATGATAATTTGGCGAAATTGAATTATCGATTTCTCGCACAAATGTGTTCGTCATAACTCGGCTCGGGGCCAAATACCCTGATATATTAGCGAATTCTGACCTGAAACTGTGAGCTAAAAACGATGCAAGCTGGACTCAGTGGGACATTTTGGGAAACACATCCCTCCAATTTGTTAAATTATGTTTATTTAAGCTAATTCTGATAGCTAACTTAGTAAATGTATTTCAACTCAAATGTTGTGGAAATATACTGTTCGTCGGGGATTAATTTCCCATTGGAATGTGTGCATATACTACATAGACTGTCTATATTTACCTATGTTATCCTGTAATACACTGTATTTGAATTAGAATACAAATATCATTCATTCTTTACTCCCGATTTTCTCTTCGCTCGATAGGCCGCCATTATTGTCAAATTTCCTGTACTATAGTACGTATTATAGCGGGTGATGCCCTCGTAATTTGGTGCACTTTCAGCGGGTATCACCCATAGGGGTTGTGTGAATCGGGTGGTCTGGTCTCGATTGCGAGAGAACCAACCTCCTTCCCATGGTCTCTCTCAGACAAGAGGGAGCTCAAGCAACGACAACGGCAACGAGAACGTCACAAATTTGCATATTTAGTGGGAAAAAACAATATCTTTGCACGCTCTGCACGTGCGTTTTTTAAGCTTTTGTTTATTTCTTCGCCGTCGTCAGCAAAACTACAAAAGGAAAATAGCCAACTTTGGGGCTTTAAACTGTGACATAAGCATAAGCACAAGCATAAGCATAAGAAAAAGAAATCGTTTCCATTTTCTTATTCGTAGATGCTTATGTCACGTTTATAACAGTAAACCGGGCCGGAGGGGCAACATAAACATAAGCGTAAGCTGTTTTTATGCCAACGGATACTCAACTTAATAGTGCCTAAGACGGCGTCCGAAGGTACTGTTTTTTAACAAGAAACTTGCTGAGACGGTCTATTAGGGTATTCTTAAAAATTAGGAATTACCGATAATCGTCTTTTCAGAGGTACAGTTCATGTTGCCGTCCTGCTTCAAGGAAAGGAAAAAGAGAGACCCTGGGAATGAGGTTAAAAGAGAACAAGGAAGGCGCGCTCTTGTTCTCCAGCTGGCTCTCCTTTCACTTCCCCTTCGAACGCCAGCCACGCAGGCTGCTCGATTGCTTGCAACAAGATCGCGAAACTAGGTCCCACTTGTTCCAGCAAAGAAGGGATAATTTTATCCACTGGATAAGTCACCATTTACACTACGTTAAGCGTTGGCCAAGGTTTTCATACACACCTTTACTTGTGTGTACGTAGAGAGTGAGAGTGCCCTGAACAACACTGATTAGAGTGGTTTTCAATTGAGTCGGTCGAAAGTAATTAGATAATTACTTTGGTTTTGCATTACTTCACTCAGTGATTGGTTCAAAGTCCTCGCTCCATTTTTTTAACCAATCAGAAGTGAAACCAAAACCAATCGTAGCTCGCGCATTCTCATTTTCCCGCGCTTTATGTCGGCTACGTGTAATTACTTCGAAATTTGATTGGTTTACTGGATTGTCTCCGTCCTTTTTTATGGCAAAAGTAATTTCTTTGGTTTTGGTTTTACGACACTCATTTAAAAACTGCTCTATAATCTATAGCTCTTTACAATAAATATAAACATAAAAATAAGAAAAAGTAAGCCACCTATATGGGACTTCTTTTCTGAAGGAAAACAGCTTAGCAGTCATTCTAAATGCAATCACAACGTCTCTCGCGAGACTGCTTGAAAATCGCTTTGAACCTTTAGGTGCTTTCAAATACATGCAATTGTACCTAATCAGTTGCAGTCTCACTTTTCCAGTCTATATGCAAAGTGGGTCTGTCTGGATAAATTCTCTTACTAAAAACGCTTACCTGGCATCAGATTTAGAGGCATGCCCTTTCCTATGATCTCTTGAAAGTGAAGCAACCTTAACCATAAAAGGCTAAGAATAGTGCATTACAAAGATAGTTTTCTTTTTGTCTAAAATTAATTGTACGTTGCTAAAAGAGAGATTGAAATGTGGCCAAACTTGCACTGAGAATCAGCCTATGGGGACTCCTGAGGGGCTGATATCCAGAACTCGGTTAAAAAAAGTTCATTGAAGCTGAAACTTTGGCATGTTACATAAGTCCACATAACAACACTGTGTACCAATTTTAAGTTAAATCGGCCGACGCTCATTTCCAAGTCTGCCCCGGTCTCTCAGGCAGAAGCTCTTAACAGACAGAATCGTTTGTCAGCCACTATTACAATGACGCTTACATGATCGTTTCATTTTAAATCGTCCCTAATTGTTATTTCGACAACTTACGCTGAGCTAACTCTGTCAAACTGCACTCCATTCAAGTTTACTGGGGGGTGTGATGGTGGAGATCTTTTAAAACACGTCTGCCACTTTTTGTATTTTGTTGGATGCAGCTGCAGTCGGTTCACGTGGCTCCATGCGGCGATTTCTTACACAGCATGTTGAAGGGAACTAGTGGTGTTATGGGATGATGGGATCACTTCAGATACAGTGGTGTCGTCAGCAAATTTCCTCATCAAAAACGACCCCTCCAATAGTTTGAGGTCATTTATCAAGACGAGGAAAAGCCAAGGACCAAGCCGAAATCCTTCCTTCATCCTGACCTTGATTGTGAAATAGATGTCCTTGCTGAGCGAATTAACCCAAGCATTTCTTGATGTTATGAAGGACTACTCCCACTTGACCGGCTCTGAGTGTGTATCAACGGACGATGACCATCCGATAGTCGTCACTGAGCAATCTGTGGCACGCAAACTGTGAGAGATCAACAAATCTCGTGCCGGCAGTCCTGACGATCTACCAAACTGGGCGTTAAAAGAGTTCGCAGATATTTTGGCAGCTCCTATTGCAGACATACTCAACACCTCCTTCTCTGAATGTAAAGTCCCTTGCTCGTGGAAGCTTGCCGATGTCCCCCCCTTACCCAAGGCACCAACCATTTGTGATTTTAACAAAGATCTCAGACCTATATGCATGTGCGAGCTTTGTTAGTTTTGTTGTAGGTATTTGTTGAAAGTGAGGATATGATAAAGCTAAATTGGTTACCCGTCAAAGAACATATCGAATGGCAGCTGTTAACGTTAGTTCACAAGGCGATTTTATCTCATGAATGGCCAAGTTACTTGCGACTGAAACAATTTAAGCACAATCGAACTCTGAGGTCCAGTGAAGCTATGCAGCTTGAAATCCCACTAGTACCAGACATTTATCAAGACCAAGCTGCTAAGAGCTTCAATAGTTTACCTGGATGTGTAATACCCCCAAAGTTTAAACATGTTTAAAACTTGTTTTGTTTAACAGATTTAATAAGACTGGCCGTTCACACTGCGGGCGTGTTTAACAAAACACGTCTAAAACCGTGTTTAACAAAACTACATCTTGAGGTAGTTTAACAATCATGTTTAATAAAATACATTCAAAATGGCGGCAGAAACCAAAAACTCACGGAAGAATCTGGGAGCACAAAGAAACTCTCCTGTTGCTTGAAAAGTGGGGAGACGAGAATATCCAGCTCCAGCTAAAATCATGCACAAGAAAAAAGCCTATATGGCTAGAAATTGAGGCATATCTTCGAGCTGCAGGCTATGAAAACAGAGACGAAGGCAGCTGCAAGACACGAATTCACACTCTGATAAGCGCCTATAGAAACTACAAAGACGAATGCACCAAGACGGGAAATGCCACACCAAAGAAGAAGCCGGCTTTCTTCGACGAAGTGGACGAGATTTTGTCGGACAAGCCATGTACCAAACCAAAGGTGATTATAAAGTCCGCAACAATTTCCATAGATGGGGTCGATGATGAAGAAATAACAGGAGCAGAAAACGTTGAGCCGAACGTAAGCAACCCTGGCAGCAGCAAAGAAAAGGCAGACATCCTTCACAAACATCTCAATTATGTGAGAACGGTGACAGGTAAGAGTTATAAAATGCTCTCCGATTGGAGGGCCAGAGAATAGAATTGTGTCCAAAAGTAACATCTGACAACGTCTGTGAAAGTTTTGTTCAATCAGTATGATTTGAGAGTTTTTGATATGCGTACTGTACAAGCAGATACAAGACAGGTGTATCTGTATTACAGTGTAATATTAAGATAACTATACCATACGTCTTTAACATCTTTTATTTCTCTCTTGGTTATAACGTTTATGCAACCGATTGAAGTTTTGGCGGTCGCCATGGTGTTCCTTCAGGTGCGACGGAAGCCGATGAAACAAAGAAGCCGGTACCCCGTCAGTCGGCCGTCTTAAAGGCAAATAAAAGGAGGAAAACTGCTTCTGATGTATTTGCAAAGTTTGATAAAGTGTTTGATTCCTTTGTGGAGTATCAGCAAGCGGCTGACAAGAGCTTCCTCGAAGCTGAAGCGGCAAGAGAGAGGCGAGAGGAGGAAAGAGCGGAAAAGCGAAGGAAGGAGGATCAAGTATTTCTCCTGAAACTGGCGCAGGTTCTTCACAAGTAGAACCAAGTACCTGTGTCAGTTTCCAGTTCGGTATTGACATTTTGTGCGAGCTGTTAAAAGAAATCAGACTAGCTTATGAGCGATTTTGCAACTTTCATTCCTTGAAATTATATTTCTTATGTTGAATTTCACGGCATCCGAATGGTATCGTTAATTAATTCGCTGTTATTTATTGCTCAAAATGTTTTGGCTCATTTTTTTAACCGCCTTTTTCAATACTATTCAGATATTAAGCTTGGGTGTCCTATGCCTGTTTTTGATGTTGGACAGATATTTTAGTATCGAGTCTGTGTTCATTTGTAGTGTATCTCCTCGGTCGAGGAATGATGCATATGGCTTTTCACTGTTACTGGTACATGTATATCCATAAATAAATCCTTTAAAATGCGCTGGTCAGACATGGGCTCCCCCCAAGAAATGACATGAACTAGCCTGAGTACAAAAATATGAGTGACGTTCTCAAAATTGCACTATCTGCTTGAGTGGGACACATCAATTTCTTATACTATGGAAACAGCAAAATATGGCATTCTTGTTACTCCCGAAAAATACACTTGATTTGTAATATTATTAATCGTACGGCTCTTGTCCCAGTCAGAAGTGTTGAATGTACTGTAAGAAATACAGCCTCCTCTTACTGCTCTCAGCTGCCTGCAGGCTCAGAGAAAGTTTCAAAGGCAATTTGAAATTAAATTTCAGAAGAAAGTCTTTTTTTCAAAGTTAGATGAGACTTCTGTGAATTAATTCCAAGTTGCTAAAGGGGCAGTGTCACATCATGGAATTCAATATTTGGACCAAAACAGAGCTACAGTGTCTTTGTAAAATAATTCCATCTACATGTTACTGCACTGCCCCAGCTATGATATAACATTATAACATTGTGGCAATTGAGTTCTTTTTTGTGATTTTCAATGTCTTGCTTTTTCACATGAACAAATTCAGCCAGTTTGACTTTTTTCAAAATATATTGCAGAAAACAAAATTTTGGCTTTACCTCGGTGTAAGAACCCACAACTGGCGTCACTCCCACTATATAACTTATGGGGTTAGGTTAGAGTTGATTATTGGGTTACTAGAGATGTTCCTATCGATCGTTGGACCGACGGTCGATGGATCTTTGACTCGACGGTTCTCTGGTTCGATGGATATATATGTGTCTGTAGATCCAACGAACCATCGAACCAACGATCTATCAAACTTTCCAAGCATCCATCGAACCAACGAACCATAGAACCAACGATCTATCGAACATTCCACGCATCCATCGAACCAACGAACCTTCGATCCATCGAACCATTGAGCCAAAGATCCATCGACCGTCGGTCCAACGGTCGATAGGAACATCACTAGTAACCCAATAATCAACTCTAACCCCATAAGTTATATAGTGGGAGTGACGTCAGTTGTGGGTTCTTACACCGAGGTAAAGCCAAAATTTTGCAGGCCTTGGTACAATTTCTATCTGGTATTTCATGTATATTATTTTCCATAACAATGCAGGAATGTAGTGTTTCCTCTTTATACCTGTCTTAAGTCTTTGATTTCATCTCAGTGTAGTAAACAGTAGATTTTTTCGTGCCACACTGTAATTTGAAAATCAGAATAGCGTACTCTTTTCCTGTATATTGTTAATTCATTTAAGAATACTTTATTATTATAAAACAAATGCAACAAAACAGGTACAGCAGCTTAAACTGTCTATAAGTTCAATGTATGATTTTGAAATAAGTAAAAATTAATATTGCAATACATTGAAATAATTATTTGAGTCATGTGTGTTATCTGTGAGCTGATCAATTGAATAATTGTACATAAAACTGATAATACTTTTGTTAAGTTGTTGAGGAAAACGAAACAATGACTGCTGCCATTTGATTTCCCCCACACAAATGGACTGCAATACAGAGCAAAAATTAATGCTCTGTGCAGGATAATGACCTTGCAATATGTTTTATAGCCACAAGAAGCATTTACAAGGCCCACCAAATATCCAGACTATTACAGAACGTGAGTACCTGAGTGAAAGGGGCAGAGATGCCCTTTTGAAATTTTGAAAACAATCCCTAAATGAGATAAATCTGGGTGTGGCTCAAGCTTTCCTTGACCCTAAAAAATGCCAAGAAAACTAAGGATTGAACTTTAATTGTATATTTCTTCGTGTGCAGCCCTAAACGAGACCAATATAGCTAACATTATTGACGTTTTGCCTGGGACACCCTAAGCAAGACCAAAAATCAGAAATTTACACCCCTAAGCAAGACGAGAAGCATCCCTGTCCCTTTTCATATATTCCAATTCTCTTGGCCGAGATAACCCAAAATCTAAATAGCACTGCAGGAATGAAAAGATCTATATCAGAGGTTTTTGAAGCCGTTAAATAAATTCGCAGTTCGTCTTTACTATGTGAATTCGAAAACCATGAACACTCGAATTATTTCTGGAATGTTAATGTGTTACAAGGAAAAAGCCATACATCAGATCTCAATGCATAGATGAAAACTGCCAGCTGTAATGGTAATTAACTGTGTAGTTTGCATATTTTTGTGGTTTTATCTCGCATGTGATTGGTAAATTCACAATTAAAATGTCAATGTCAAAAATTATTGAAGTGTTCATGGTTTTTTCTCGTGCCACCCTCCGGGGGTAAAAAGAGGCTTTATCAAAGGTGAAGCAACAAGACTGCTTAGAACAAACTCTTCAAAAACAACATTTGAAGAGTGCCTTACAAACTTTAAACGACCCCTCGAAGCACGCGGGTATCCAAAGAACTATATAGAAAGTTCCCTGCTAGAGGTCACCTTTGACTCAAGACAATCGGCTCTTAATCCGCAAAAACATAAGACTGCAGAGAGAATAATTGCCTTTTGTCACTACATACCACCCTGCGGTAAAGAAACTTAAACAAATCGTGATGGAAAACTGGAGTTTCATAGAAAACCAGCCTCTGTTGACAACAATTTTTACAAATCCTTCGATCATATCTTACAAAAGAGGTAAATCCCTAAACGACATGCTTGTAAGAGCAAAACTATAATTTGAAGGCTCTGATAATGCAACGCAACCACAAAAACCACATTGGGAGTCCGTGTAGGCCTGTCTTTGCTTTTCCTTTCGAGTTAACTGTGTAGTTTGCATATTTTTGTGGTTTTAGCGCGCATGTGATTGGTAAATTCACAATTAAAATGTCAATGTCAAAAATTATTGAAGTGTTCATGGTTTTTGGATTCGCATAGTACATGTAACAGCTAAAACCTTTCTTTGCCTGTCATTATTTTTACCATCAATGGGAAGGATAACAGTTGTTCAGATTTTGTAGTAAGGTACAAAAGAGTTACAAGGCCTAACTCAGTTTGAAGAGATGCTCATTGTAAGAGCATTTCCTGTAATGCATGTATACACAAAACCAAAAGGCGGCCAAAGGGCATACAAAGGGCAAGTTATTACCTTGCCACCGGATGTACAACAGCTTGCAGATATACTGCCCAGGTGCCTTAACGATTTGCCTGTCATTATTTTTACCATCAATGGGAAGGATAATAGTTGTTCAGATTTCGTAGTAAGGTACAAAATAGTGGAAGCACTTAATTGGTTAACTGGTGAAAAAGAAAATGGACAACCTAATAACCCACTGTATAAAAATGTAAGGATAGATAAGCAAACTCTTGCTAAAATTTGCCAGAACACGGAATTTTTTCTGATTTTACCAAAGTTGAATGTGGAGACAGTACAGTTGAAAATGACAATGTTGGAATTGACACTGGGCCTGTTAATTTTGAAGATGACGAGAAAGTTTACAACTCGTAAACTGAAATGGGTAGCTTTGTTCCAGCAAATGTTGACACCAAAAGAGAAGAAGAAAAAATCAGTGAAGAATTTCTTAATGCCCCACAGCCACACAATTGGAGTATTGGTGATGAGCCATTAAGTGAATTTGATTGTCAGTTCTTCAATGGCTTTTCCAACTTTATTTCCAGATGGAAAAAGTGACCCCACCGATAATGCATTACTGTCTGATACTTCAAAGAACACCACCCAATCTTTTGCGGCAAAACTGAAGTATCTAATTAAGTTCTCAGAGAAAATAGATTGAAAGTGGGCTTATAGGTTTGCGTCACATCCCAGATTTGCTTACTGGGCTTATAACATTTTGTACCGAAGAAGGATTCTTGCACAGGGAAATTTTTTTCTTAAGCAGAACCCATCAGAAGCCAATCTTACAATCAGTGACTTAAAAGAAATGTTGAACTCTCAGTCCTATGATTGACTCAAGCCAAAACTCATGCATTATGCTAAAAATGTGTCTGGAACCAATGCTTACTGGAATCGTGCAAAAGAGGATTTAAAAGCAATCATTACTCAAGCTGGAGCTCTAACAATTTTCTGGAGCTTATCTTGTGCTGATTTCCATTGGCCTGAATTACATAACCTCTTTAGTGGCAATGATGAAACCTCAGATTCTGAACGTAGAGCAAATGTGATTAACAATCCACATTTACTTGACTGGTTTTTTACTGAATGCACGGAACAATTTGTGAATTATTGGCTGAAAAAAACACTTGGTGCAAACATGGTCTTGGTTTAGGTATGAATATGCTGTACAATGTGGTTTAATTCATTGTCATGGAGTAGCAAAACTGAAGTCTGATCCAAATTTGTGTGACCTATCTCAAATAGCACTTCAAGGTTATCTTGCTGCACAGTCTCTTGCCAAAGATCAGTTGTCACATGAAATGTTACTCCAAAAACAGCTGGAGGTTAAAGAGGGATGCAAGGCAGAAAAAACAATTTGTGACTATGTTGACTTTCTTATGTCCACTCAAAATCCATGCAATGCTGACAATTGGTCAAAACCTCAATTTCATCCTTGTAACGCTCAGTTTGATCAAATTAAAACAAATAAATGGGATAAAGATAACAAAGACCTGTTAAACTCATCGCCAATGGACGAGCTTGGAGATGGTGCCTGCCAAAGTGGGCGGCGATTCCGGGGCGAACAACGAGGCTTGAGCCACAGGCCATGAGCAGAGCACACAGGCCTCCACAGCAACTCTGCGAGTGGCCACCACCCAAAGACCACCCCAAGGGTGCTTGGAAGGCGAAGGGGCCGCGAACAGGGATGACGTGGAACCTGTGCCACCACCCAAACTCACACAAGCACCTATCCCCAGCTCAAGAAGCGACACTGGACGACACTAACCCGAGTACTGTGAAGCTGATCATGAAATGAGACTGAGAAGTCCGCTAACCGAGGCAAGGTGAAAAAGAGGCACTAAAGCAAGGTCCGCCACAGCTCCTCCGGCCGCGAGGCATGACGAAGGTTCTGCCTGATGTAGGAACTGAACCCGGGAACTGCCATGGACTTCCCGATTGATTAAAGGAGTCCTGGCCTGACACCGCAGGCAGGCGCAAGCAAGCCGCAAGCTACCCTGAGAAACTGAGGAGGACTTGTCTGCTTGATTTCCTGCGATCCGCGTGATTTCCTGTGATCTGCATGATTTCTCACGTTTATCCGGGTCACGAACCAACTGAGCCAGCAGCGAGATGAGAAGAGGGAGCAGCCAATGACTCGGATGGAGTGCGAATGTACAACTGGTAAGATGGACTACACCAACGACCCAAGGCCTGAATAAGGTGATCAGGGATGCCGTTGCGAGCTGCCACCGTGGCCGCACCAATGCGAAAACTGTGACTGGAGAAATTGCCCGACACACCTGCTCCAGCTAGGATTTCTCTGAGACGAACAGTGAGGACAGCGCGAGTTAGGGGCCGACCATCCTGGAAAAGAAAAAGAGGGCCACCCGAGTTTCTGCCAAATGGGCCAAAACAGAGGGAAGCGTCCCCTGCAAATGTGGACAAAGCAGCCTTTCCGAAAAGGGTCAGTCTTGGAGGCTTTAATCCGCACTCGCAAGCAGGAAGGATTGGCGTCAGAGTCTACCGAAATGTCACCGACACTTAAGCGGAGTGCCGGGGTGAAACTAGCCAAATTAGGAACAGTAAATTCAGCAGATCGGAGGAATCCGAAATATGCTAGGTTGCAGGCGGCCCAAAACATGCAGTGGTCAAAAATAGATAAATCTAAAGACCTAAAGATGATCATCAAAACGTGATCCGTAATTGGAAGGCGCCGAGCTTTAAGGGAACCTTGGGTCCGTTTGATTCCTCGAAGAACCCGCTGCAAACGTAGACAGTTGACTAGAGGGTCTGGGAAGCCTTCTTCGATATGCAGAGCACGAACCGCTGAAAGATCGAAGAGTGCGGAACCGATCCAGCCAGAAAAGTGGCAAAGAGGCACAACGTCCATTAATCGGTAGGGCACGGAGAGCCACTGGGATGCAACTTGCCCAACTGCGCAGAGAAGTTGATGAACTTCCTCTGGCCAGATGCGTAAGATCTCCGAGTGGAGTCAGCCAAACCATGGGCTAACAGGAACTGGCACTGCTGCTCTAATGAGAGCCGATCAATTCTTCCAGGATATGAGGCGGAATGGACACTGGAAGCAACTGAGCCTGGGATGCTAACCTCCGGAACTCCTGCCAATGAAAGCGGGACAAAGCGTCAGCAATGCAATTATGAACCCCAGGAACATGTTGAGGAGAAATTGAAACGCGCCGCTGAGGCGAGAAGATGGCAAAGCAGGCGCATTAACACGGGAATACTAGATGTTCTAGAGTTGAGGATATAAACCACAGTCTCGTTGTCGGTGCGAAACAGAACATGGCGCCTGGCGAAGTGAGGCCCCCAAACATGAGCAGCAATGACGATCGGGAACAACTCTTTATAGGCGATAGAGTGAGAGGCTTGAGAAGAAACCCATGCGCCGCTGAACCACTCCCCATTGAAGTAGGCACCAAAGCCAAGGGAACCGGATGCGTCCGATGTAACTTCGAGATCAGGGGAGGCCGACATGCCGGGAAACAACCAAAAATAGACGCCATGCCAAGAGGACAAAAACTGAAGCCACCACTGAAGATCCAGATGAAATTCAGAATTCAGGCGGATCGGATGGTCCCGTTTACGAAAACACTGGAGCAGATTGATCATACGACGCAGGAAGGTACGACCGGGCCACACGACCTTGGCGGCATGATGTAAGTGGCCAATGAGGGACTCCAGTTCGCACGGGGTACACCAGTGACGATTCCGCCACGACTGCAGCAGCGCCTGTAAAGCAAAGAGCTCAGCTCAGGGGAGACAGGCCACCTGAGCCACTGAGTCTAACTCAATGCCCAAAACAGCTAAACGTGTGGACGGGCCAATGCACTTATTCGGGTGGAGTGGAAGTCCTAAGGAGCGGCAAACAGCTATGGAAGTGGTTAAGTTCTCATCACATAGGTTATTATCCGACGGTCCTGCAGTAATAAAATCGTCTAAATAATGTAACAGCGCAGAAACGTTGTGTGTATGTAGGAGAATCCACTCCACCATGTCAGCCACAGAATTGAAAATATATGGAGCGGAGCGGAGGCCAAATGGTAACGCTAAATCAACATAGTAGTGCTTCCGCCATCTCATACCCAGGAGATATCGATCTGATGGATGGACAGCTATGTTGCGGTATGCTGCCTCGACATCGAATTTAGCAATCAGGGCACCTAAGCAATAGCTTGAGATCATACGAATGATCTGATCAACCGTGATGTATTGCATGGTAAACTCGTCAGGGTCAATGCCATCATTAACACTTAGCCCACCGGGGGATGACAGGTCCACCATGAGCCTCAACTTGTCAGGTTGACCCTTTTTGGGGATAACTCCAAAGCTGCTAACGTGCAAATGAGGGAAAGGTGGGGAAGAAAAAGGTCCTGCAACCCTCCCAAGGGAGACCTCGTTAGCCAAGTAGCGGTCAATGACCTCGGAGTGTTGATTATCAGAGGCCTTGTTTGACTTAGCTGATTCAATTTCTTGGAATGCTGAAATCCCAGGCGAAAGCCATTCCTGAGGCCGTCCAAGACAAAGGCGACTAGATGTTGGTCCGGATGTTGGGACAACTTGACAGCGAACACTTCAGGCTTTAGAGGGCTAACTACGGACACCGGGGGCAAGGGGTTGGAGACTGGAAGGAAACAGAATGAGAGATGGTAATTCCCCTGTAACGACCCTTCACCCCCGCCCCCCCCCCCCCCCTCCCCCCCGCCTGAACTAAGGGCAGCAACACAGCAACGGTGGAGAAATGTTTAGCCCAGAGCACAACAGGGGCAAGCAAAGAAAACAGTGACAATCCTAATAATAAAACTGAACAATCAATAGAGCATGGAGTATAAAGAAGTCTGCCTGCCATAAGGTGAAAACTCAGTGCAAAAAAAAAAGGACATGAACTAGAACGAAACGAAAGGCCACGACTAAGGCGCGAGAAAAACCTACAAAAACAAACGACTGACTACATAATGAAAGAAGTGCTCCCAAACAAGTTCTAAAGTTCTGAGAAGGGTAAATCGCCTTGGAGCCAGCCGTTACTGACGCCGTGCTTTCGGGCCAGCTGAGGCACTAAATGCCGGAGACCGAGATCTGCGCCTGACAGAACTCTCCTGCTTACGGTCTGGTCTTGAACTGCATGATACGGAACGATGGGCGCCGCCACACGTGCTGCAACGATGATAATAGCGGCAAATCGTGTAAGGGGCGGTGCACCTTCCCTTGTTCCAGGACATACAAGGGATCCTCGATGAGCTGGAACCCACTGGTTCAGAGGAATCAGGCGACGTGCCGAGGTTGGGGCTGCGAGGGGAAGCACCGCCAGCGTGAAAAGTGAAGAGCTGTGCGTTCATGGTCGACCAATCTGCCAACCGAGTCGCCGCAGCGTGTTCGCGAAAAGCCAAACCCGTCCGCTAAACTGGCGAGAAATCCGCAAGATTAATAACTTGTACAAGGTTAAATCTTTCCAACGATGAGGGAAAAACGACGTTAGGACAAGCGAGTACACCGTGAAGGCTTCCGTCCAAGTGGTGATATCCTCGATACGCCGACGAGGTTTCTTCGGGGGAGCTGATAAAACCAAACGCCCATCGAGCATTAACTGAGGCTCGGTCTCTGAGCTGACCAAATTCTCCGCTAAAAGTTCCGACAAGTCGACGAATTTTCCGCCACGGATTTGCGTAACGAGCTTGGCAGGAACGGGAGAGTAGCCCGGGCCCACGACGAACAGCTGATCCGTCAACGAGTTCACAATAGACAGCGGTGCAATGGATGGCGGTAATTGAGCAGAAACGCCACTTAAAGCCTGCCCCGAAGACGAAACGATTGCCGGGACCGGCGCGTTAAAAGTAGATACAAAAGTAGGGACGACAAGAGGAATGAGCCTACCCGAGGTCGACGAGCTTGAAAGGGAAGGCTGAAAGTCCGTTCCAGCGGCGAAAAACGTCGAAGCTAAACCGCCCAACGATGCAGATGACGAACTGGCGCCAGGACAGGAG
>NC_090870.1:25765341-25787841 GCF_036669935.1 Montipora foliosa | reverse complement strand
CACAACTCGACATCTTTTTCAGAGAATCGAAGAACACTGTCGCAGTTCTTCATCCATTTGCAGACATCTTCAACAAGATCATGATACCAGCCCTAGATCTCTTGACTTAGCCAAGAAGTTTGCAGTTCTGAGGAAATGCCAAGGAAAGATGGACTGTCTGGTATACGAGATGCTCCTGATCAAAAAGTACAGACCAAGCCTTAACATCCAATCAGACTCAATACGTGCTAAAGTTTTTACTTGACTTTGGGTTTTCCTTTGTGTGAGGTCACTGGATGATTCACTGGCTTAGAACAATAGACTATTGTTTTTGGTTTAGTTTTTTGACTACTTACTTATGTAAATTTTCTTCAAAAATTTTATTCTTCATTTTCTTGATAATGATGACAGGATGTCATCGAAACGTCGAAATCTCTCCGCGTTAGTTTTTCTCATAAATTTAATAACAAAAGTCAATCTTATACATTTCTAGTACCCCCTGAAACCTACCAAAAATACGCGCAGATATTTCTTTTCCACCGCCTGTATTGTTTATCCAATTGACGTTCCATTCTTGAGCTCCATAATAGTATATTTTGCTTAAAGATCCACCAAAGCACCATTTTTGCTTCAATGACTTCGACGCCATTGCAGCTTATTCAATATTCTACTGGGTCCATCAGAGAAATCTACGCATTTCGCAGGCTACCCCCTGAAACCAGAAGACTCTATGCACAAAGACACCACTTAGTAGGGGAGTGAAAGGAAAGACTTTTCCCGACACGGAAACGGAGAAATGAAACGCAGATTCCGACTAGGTTTGGCAACCCAGTAATGAACTCCTTTTTGTACTGTGTTTACAAAAAACACCACTGCTCTCAGCCAATCAGAATCGAGTATTTGTGTTATGCATATGAATTCGAGAAGAAATCGCACTGCTTAGAGCCAATAAGTTTGCATGGATCACCAGCGATTTCTAAATGGTTGCAGTAAAAGAGTTTATTGCACGTCACCTCACGTTTGCAATTCCGTGTTAATTTTAATTAACCGAGTCCACAGCCTGCCTCACTGCCTGACCCGAACAATAGCCCTTTTCACGATTAGTTTTTCTCAATAGCCCACTTTCGATATATCAAAATTCAGTCCGAAACAAAGGGCATCATCTCGAGGCTCTGGGGAATAAACTCATACAAATCCTTATATCTATTCCCCAGAGCCTCGAGATGATGCCCTTTGTTTCGGACTGAATTTTAATATATCGAAAGTGGTCTATTGCATTACAATGTAATCTAACGTGGGTGCGAGGCAATTTCGGGTTAAAACTTCTTATTATATGGCTTGTGTTTGTAGCCGATATAACGCGAGCTTTGATTGGCTAATTATGACTGAATTGTAGGGAATTATTCTCCCGTAATGCCCACGGGCCGATTACGGGCTTGCAAAAACAAAGCAAAAGGTAATTAAAAAGCCTTATAATAAGCTACTTACTAACCGAGCTAGCTCGAGCCGTACTGGGGAATATTGGCCCTCGGTCGTTTTTGTACGGACCTCGCTGCGGCCACGACCTCGGGCCAATATTCCCCAGTACGGCCCTCGCGCTCGGTTAGTAAGAAGTTAAAAATAGCACGAAATTGCCTCACATTCATGCTAGAGTACATTGTAATTCAAATGAGAAAAACTAACCGTGAAAAGGGCTATTGCAAATTAAACAAAGTTTGTCAATTTCAACCACACATCACCATGACGTTTTTATTTAATATACCACGCAATTACCATACTTCATCTTTAATCTCGTGCTAGTCCACACTTAATTTATTACTGAAGAGCTTTCAATGCCATTTTATTTGCTTGGAGCGTAAACAAAAAAGGGGAAGGTTTGAAGTCGGAAAAGCACTCTGTGGTAAGAGGAAGCCTAAAAATGGTTCGATAATTCGCCAGAATCAGCATACAATTAATAACCAAGGAATGTATCTTGGTGTTCATATTTTGTAAACATGAGCAGTTTTGTACAAAAAAAAAGGAATATTTCCACTTGGAATTCACCTATCTTCTCCCCACACCGCCATCCCCTTACACTAAACCCAATACTCCCCACTTTTGAAACATTCAGCATTGCATCTACGGAAAACGGCAAACGTGAATTCGAAGAAAAATGAACGATTTGAACTCATTTCTTTACCATAAGCTACTAATGCCAAGCAACGTCTCAAAAGAGAAAAATAAGGTAGATACAAATTTTCATGCTTTTAAGAAAAAGAGCAACATGCCGTTTAAGGTAAACGCAATGCTAATATTATTGAGGATGATGATTATTCACGAGGATTAGGATTATGATTATTATTCTGATTATTATTATTATTTTGATTATTATTCTGATTATTATTATTATTATTATTATTATTATTATTATTATTATTGTAGGTACTGACGCAAATGTTACGTTATGCAACGCAATTTTGACAATAATTATGCAAAGCGAAAACAATTGAAAGAGGAATGAGCGGCAAAACAACAACAGCAATGGATTTGATGTGAATTCTTGAAAACTAAATTTAAAGTTCACTTCTTTCAAGCAGAGTGGACGACGATAAAGCTTCAAAAGGCAAAGTTTGATACTGGTCAGCTGGATCGATCGTGTTAAAGAGCGGGATATCAACTGTTTTCACTCCAAATTCATTACGGTCTTTTCCCTCGTATTACTAGGCTCTCATACACCGTTTGTTGCAGCAAAATGTGCCACAAATATTACCTTGACTTGTAGAATGAAAAATGTACTTAAACCCAAAATGCTGAACAGTAAACCTTTTTTTTGAGAGGTATTAAAGATCGTGATTTGATCCCTAACGAACATTTCCGGTGCTTGCTTCAAAGTGATTCACTACAGGAATTAACCTGCATTATAACGTTGTGTAATTTAGTAGTTACAACCGAACACGATGTTAAGGCAGGGCAAGCTATATAGGCGCCCCGCATCTGTTCATTCTTAACAGGAAACCAACTGCTTAAGAAGCGACGAGCAGTCTGTGAGTTGCCTTACCACTCGTTTACATCATTTAAGCACCCAAAGTGCATTTAATCTACCCATTGTGAACAGTATGTAAGACAATGTCTATTCTATTTGCCGTAGAATTTCTTGTTTAACAGGAATATCAGCAAGTTAACGTTGATCTTGGCACGACCAAACATCTTCATGACTGCCACACCTTCGTACTGAAGCTGAAGTAAATCCTGTGTAAACAGCAACGAACTCACAATTACCAACCAGGCAGCCGTTCTACATGTTTTATCATGACCAAACCTTGGTAGTTTTTGGTTAGGCTACTTTATGTCTCCTTAATAAAAGTAATCAAAATATTCTTCGATAGGAAACCCCACTCAACTCTCACAACAAAACATGCTGCTGCGTTTTGCATAGTAAGTCTGAAACACAGCCGTTTCTTTCACCATAACCCTCTGGGATCTGCGTGGACAAGAGGCTGCAATGTCAGACTAAAGGAAGACTTAACAAGCTGATAGTGCCAAGCTGGTCTAAGGACATGCAATTCCCAAACTCGTCTTTGGGCTGTGAGATGGACGGTGATGTAGCAGCTTTCATAACGTATCGTGTGATTGGCTCGCTACCCAAATCAAAAACAAAAGACCAAACATTTGAAACAACGACTTTCCACTAGCACAAAAATCTGGCACGACACTCCGAAATCTTGGTACCATACCTATGTTTTTCGGGTACGGCACGGTAAATTTTTCGTGTGTAAACAGAACAAACAGAAGCATATTAGGCACCCGTGCCAGAAATTATAAGAGTGTCGAGCACATCTCTGGAGGTATCCTCACCACGGTACCAAATATTGGTACCGTGCCACGATTTTAGAGTGCCGTGCCAACTATGTGCGTGTGTAAAAGAGGTCTTAGACCTTAAAATAATAGCAGGTTACGAGAGCTGCTACACTACTTCTCTGGGGCCGGTTGCTCGAAGCCTGGTCAGCACTAACCGTTGGTTACGAGGAATCAAAACCTATAGGTTTCCATGGTATTTAACGCTGGTTAGCGCTAAACATTCTTCAAGCCGCCAGGGCCTGGAGCCCGTTTCTCGAAAGTCCGATAACTTTTCGGGCTGGAAAAGCCATTTACTAAATTGCCATCCGCTTGTTTTGATAAACTGGTCTTTTAGCACGTTTTCAAGATATCCCCTTTGCTGAAAATCTGTTGTTGTTGTTGAAATACCTCTTTCCGACCCCGCACTGAAGCTTACTCACTCAGCTCTGGAAAGGAAGGGCAACGAACTCACCTGAAAAACTAGCTCCACCTTCTCCATAGCAACGCCCATGAACTTAGCGGACACTTCAAAGACTCCAACCTCATCTGCTGATTTGATCTCGAACATGACATTCTTGAATCTACGATAGACCGGGGAAAAGACAACTGAAGTTCTGTAATAACACATTAGGAGTCAAAATAACAATTTTAAGGTTGGTAGAGTCAGCTTCTTTCTCAAATTGCTGGAATGGTGTTGGATCAGATCAGAGGGAGACGAAGAGAATAAACAAAACATCACCGTGGCAGATTCAAAAAATTCCAGAAAGACGGGGCCGAAGAAATTCCGCCAAGAGTGCACCCCTCCCTTCCTCAAGAAGGATAAGAAGAATATAAAGAACTAAGAGATATAGGAACCAAAGATCGAGCCACGGCCTCAAAATGGGAAAGTAAGAACTCCGGATTTCTTTTAAAGGTAAGCTTCCCCTACTTACTCTTACTCTCTTAAATCCGCATACGAGATAATTCACTGTTTTTACCTCTGTCATTGAGAATTGAAAGGTCCTCAAACTTCCAAATCATGTACCCTTACCGTTTCAATTATAGACCACTCTTCACGTTTTCATATTTTCTTGAGCGTATGCTAATCAGGCTTGCAGGCGTTATTCTTATAGGAGACAGAAGCATTTCTGAACTTGGGATTAAAAGGCTTATCAGCAGAACACCACAGAATATTCTACAGCAGTGCTAGCATGTTCCCTGTAAATCACACTTTTATGTAGGCACAATTTACACCCCCGCTTCGTCACTTACTGTGATGGGGGCAGTCCCTCAATTTCCAGAATGACTCCTTTCTCGTACAGTCTCTGTGCAGTGTACTTGACATCTCCACGGTACACGTCTACTTTTCCCTTCTGCTGCTTGGCTCGCGAGGGTTTCCTGGTAATTTGTAGAACATAAAATCAAACTTTCTTTTCACGACCCCACTGAGTCCATAGTAATATCTAAGAGACAAAGACTTTGAAATCTAAGAGAAACAAGAGTTTGAAACCAGTGTAGTCCAACTGCATCAAACAAGTTGCTTTAGTGTTTCCTTGGAATATACCCTATCCTCTTTAGGGAAAAACTTAACATGGTTAAATGTAGGTATTGTTGTCTAATTATAATTCATAAAAGCGTTAGCCAACAAAAGCGCAGTATTCAGGTCACAAGTATGCTCCTGTAAACCAAGAGTCGATACATTTCAAATGTTACTCTACATTAAAATTCAGAATGACAATTCTAATAGCCCTTTTTACCGATACGGCGGCCATTTTGATTTCTACTGTTTCGAAAGACATTATGGGATGCCCAGGGGGCAAATTAATATGTATTTGCCCCCTGGGCATCCCATAATGGCTATTCGAAACAATAGAAATCACAATGGCCGCCGTATCGGTAAAAAGGTCTATATAAGGAGACTCAAAGGGTTTTCCGACAGCGCGAGGAATGGAGCCCAAGATACATGCCAGCAAATAGGCCATTTCCGCGTCGCTGTTTGCCTCTGGTTCAAAACGAGTCTTCGTGCTAAATCCTTCAAATGATAATGAGTTCGATTTGCATGAAAATCATTTCCATTTGAATGGTTGTCCACCAGGACTCGCTTTGAAACAGAGACAAACAGCAACTCGGAAATGGGCTACTACCCGGGAGAATTCCGAAAAGCGGAAATGAAGCTTGTTAGGTTTGGTTCTCGAAAGTTGGCTTGGTGCTGCACACTAGGTTTTTGTATACACATAGGACACGTTATTTCAAATTCTCAAAGACAATTTGAAGAAACTATCTACTGGAATTTTCATATTATCTCCTTACAGTTTTCATAAATAACTGATCTTCTACTAGATAGTTTTTTCCCCATGTCACGTTTACGCTTTTGAACTTGATGAATCTTCACCGAGCTCGTTTTTGAGACACTGAATGAAAACTGAGCTTCAGAGGGTCTTTACGCTGTGCAGTACCGTTGACATTGTAACACTTGGGGCGCCCCAGACAAATTTAAAAGATGCCGTACAATAGTTTCATGCAGATGTCAAAATGTTGTCTTTCTAATAAGATTGGCAGTTGTTTTAATTTTTTATCATTGGACATCCACTGCTAATCCTGAAACCCTCTCGATCCTCCTTAATCTGGCTTATTTAAATTGAACAAAAAATGTACACGACATCCTTTGTAAAACCTGTAGGTTCATACCCAAGTGAATAAATTGTTATTCAGCCCTTGATCAAGGACGACTTGACCCACTATGGTAAATATGAAGGACAAGTTCCAATTACTACCTGATACAGGAACTTAATTGATGATAACTAATCCAGATATTTCTCTATTAAAATTATTCCTGATGTAAGGAAAGTGATACCCCTATGGGAAAAAGGCGAGAAGCAGCAAGCAACGTCTACTCACTTTCCACTCTTGGCCAGGTTATCTAAGCAAACACGGATGTACTGATTGTAGTAGTCAATCTGTTCTTCATAGAATTGTGATTTTGTCTGCAAGCTTTCCAAAGTCTGTCCAAGTTTTTTCTTTTCTTGTCTCCGTCTCTGGCGATAGCGCCTTTGATTTCGAATGTCCTACAATAACAAACCACGTTACCAATCAAGATACAAAAATATGATGTTTCATCCAGAAGAGAATAACATGAGACTGGTCTGTCGTAACCTTGCTTGTGCAGAACGAAATGTTAAGCCGATGTTCACAAGACATCTTGGCAGTCATAACAAAAGACCAAATCGAAAATTCAGCAACTATAGTGATGGAATAATCTCAGATTAACTACCCTCAACCACGGATGAAAGTTCAGTTTTTATTTCTTTTATCTTTCATTATCCAAATTAAAACAAGGTATAGAAGATTTCCTTTCCTCCAACTTCTGAAAGGGGAAGTCTTTGTCAGTTGGTTAGTGAGAAGCTTTCTCATCTCGATACATTATTTAAAGTTCCATTCACTGTGAGTTTCTTTTACGACATCCGTCTGATCCGTGTGAGCGTCAGAAACCAGCTTCTGTTCATAGATATTAGCTTAGGGGGTTCGGACGTACGGAATCAAAACTGTTTATCTTTGCTGACGTTTTACAGAATTGTGAAATACTTCTTTCAAGTGTATGCCATCTTAGATGCCGTACCTTTGCAATAGCGTTAATAATATCCTGATAGTCGTTCTTTATGGTAACCACTCCTTGGCTTTCAAGCATGCGCAGATTTCTTATGATCTTTCTCTTCAGTCCTTCTAAAGTAAGCCTGACAAAACAAATCACTAAGTCCAAACCACTAACAAAATAAAATAGTAAAGATAGCAAGGAAAGAGACTTGCTTACATGTAATTCATAATTTACATATTTCCCTGAAAAAGACCTATATTTTTTATCGTATAATTTTGGTGCACAAATTATCCCCTTTAAATTGAAAAAGGTTTAAAAAAATTTATCGGAAGGAAAAAAAGATATAGCTAAAAACGTAAACAAAGCCCCTTACCGAGGGATCTTGAAAACGACTCGAGAAACGTTTTGAGTCGACGTCGTTTTAAGTTGAGTGATTTTTCCATAAACTATACAAGACAGTGCGCCATATGCTCTAGACTTTCCACCTACCAGCTGTCTTTTCAAGTGTTACTTCAAAAACCCTCTCGTTTAGCTACCGCAAAAGGGACCCTTAGCCGATGAAATAACGCGCATGATTAGTGTCAGTGCAGGTATCAATGGGGTAAGACTGGCCCATTATATCTCTTAAGCAAGCACGGTGACCTATCTTTTTTATTGTAGTTCTCAAAATAGGGATTGGTAGGGAACATTCAGGGAAAGTGTCAAGAAAAGCGTTTGACAATTTTTTTTTTCTGAGCAATCACCTTAAAATATCAACTTCCACAGAATCCTAACAGCTTTTTGAAGGGGAAAACCAAGTATTGGTATTAAGAAAACTATTTCAGCATTACTTTGGCTCACAACAGTCCTGAATTGCATATATGCATATTAATAGCTTTCAGGCTTCCAAATAATTGACACGAAGACGTGCTATGTATTGCTTACAGATAAATAAGACAGCCAAAAAGCAGTATTGGGTAAAACATACTTGGTATCGCCATACGCAGATGCAGATCTGGACACGTTGCCGTGGGATTTGCTCTTACTTTCATCGCTAAGTTCTCTAAGCTTCATAAAACGCATGTGATCTTCTTCCTGCAAGAAATGCGTCACTATTTATTTCACGCTGAGGTGAAGGAAGGGAATAAATCCATTGCTTTGTCAAGTTATCCGTAACAGGAACTGAGAGAGATCTCTTTTACTAAAACATTTCTTCTGCTAAAACTGAAATGCCTCTCCTTGATCTCACGCCATCGTGGCGCGAGCATGAATTGTATTGGTCCCACGCGCAAGCTTCGCGCTACGTTACTTTAAATAGGCTTATTAGGGAGCTTAGGCACGCGTGTTTTTGAGACGCGGACGGCAACAGGAAGAGAAAACTTCGCGTGCCAGGACAGTGCTGTCTCTCAGATTTTTGTATTAATCATCTCTTATGGAGAAAAGATACTTTGCAACGTAAATGTGGTCGCGTGAAAACAAGTTAAAAGGGAAGATAGCTCACTTCCGGTTGCCGTCCGCGTCTCATTAATTGCGGTTCTCTGCGTGACGACGACGTGAAATCACTAAATTTTAGGTTTTGACGACAACGTGAGCACGCAACAGAGAATCTTTCATTCTCTATTTTCAGTCTGAAACCGCTCGTACCAATTTATTTTTAGGATACTTCGCCCACAATGTACGACGTGAACGAGATGGAATAATCGCGAAAGACTTTTACTAGAGCAAAGTTCTATTTTGAGGGGACGTTTTCGTCGACGGCGCCGTCGTAGATCTTAAGGTCCCTATTAGCAACAGAAAGGGAACGTCAGGGGCGACGGCGCGCGCAGAAAAAATACCAATGAGAATTCATAAGTAGTAGACTCCAATCTTTCTTCTCTATTCTCATTGGTAGTTTTGCTGCGCGCGACGTCGCCACTGACGTTCCCGTTCAGTTGCTAAATAAGCCTATTATAAATAGGGAGCTTAAGCACGCGCGTTTTTGAGACGCGGACAGCAACCGGAAGTGAGCTGTTTTCCCTTTTAACTTGTCTTCAGACAACCACATTTACATTGCTAAGTATCTTTTCTCCACTAGAGACAATTCGTATAAAAATCTGTCCTTGCAGGAGAAATGTCCTCTTCCGGTTGCCGTCCGCGTTTCAAAAACGCGCGTGCTTAAGCTCCCTATTAATAGCGTATGACAACGAACTTCGCTTTCATATCACTGATGAAGGCTTAAGCATTAGACGAAACGTCTGTTGAAAAATATCAAGAGTCAGTGGCAAACATAGAACAAATATATCATACACCTTATTTCAAAGCGGCCACCATTTTAGTATTCTTTTATTTGATTGCAAATTGGCCCTTTTGGCCTCGTTCAAGGTTAAATACTCTTGAATTTTACGTTTGAAAGCGACACCAAATGGGCTAATATGCAAGGAAACAAAAGAATACTAAAATGGCGGCCATTTTGGAATAAAAGTATATAAAAGCATTTAATTGACACAAAATATCTGAACATATCGTATCTAAAAAAGCCATTTGCCTTCCTGAAGTCATTCTAATAGAAAAGAAGTGTTGTGAGGGACAAAACAGCCTTTTTGTAACAAGTAGCTCCCGCGATCCCCAAACCGGTAATGCTGAATCTGACCACCCCTACCTACTCCAATACCAGATCATTGGCTAAATTGAGATAATCCTCACTTGTTCATCTGAGGCAGTTGTCTCCAAGATTTCTGTAAGGTTCTCGCCTGGTTGGACTTTCAACACGTCAACGATCATTCTTTTCGTTCTGCAAAGATAATATTATAAAGCACTCCAAACGATTGCCCTTCAAGGAACTAAGATTTTTAATTGACTACTTTGCGTGGATGTGACCAATTAACAATGGAATCAACCTCATGGCCATGGGGTATTTGGACTCGGTTGAATGTTCAGTTATAAAGGTTCCTTTCGTGGGGTGAGTGGCCTTTTTAACCCATGGCATTAAGTCAACAGAAACCATTTCAATACTTCATTTACCCTTGCATAGCATTGGTTTATTTAATCGGTAACCCCTTTATTTTAAAACTAGCAATAACCTATCCGTAATGTATTTGGTGTCCTAGGGCTCGTTTCTTGAAATTTTCGAATACTTTTCGGAGCTGCCATCCGCTTGTTCAGATATGCTGGTCTTTTGCACATGTTTTTAAGATAACAAAATGGACATGAAGTTTGACGGTGTAAAATCTCTCCGTTTTAAGAAAAAGAGGGAATTGTGACACCCCATCCTGCGAGCAGAGCTTCTATAAAACTCGGCAGAAAGCGAGAAAGAGAGGCTCTATAGAAATCATGTCAAGTCTTGTAAGTCACCGCAGCCCAAGTTTCTGAACTAGTCACTCCGGTCAAACCGCACACTCAATGAAGACTTAACACGATTTTTGCAGAGTCCTTTCTTTGTTGTCGAGTTAAGAAAGGCTCTGCTGGCAGGATGGTGACACCCGTAAAAGGCCCCAAAAGTCCCTGGACTTTCGAGAAACGGGCGCCTGATTATGGAATCCACGAACTGTTACAAAACAGTGAGAAGTCAAACCAACTTTCCCCAGTTATAAATTCTCAAAGTGCTGCATGAGCCATCTCATTCATGGAAGAGGGAAAATCGTTTACATGGTCTATAGCAAATTGGTTAAATTTCCCTGGATTTCTGACATAGTAGGCAAAATTTATTTTTGCCACTTAAATCTCTAGAATACAGTCCTTCGTTTCACATCAACCCACAAACCACTCATAGCATATGCGGGCAGGAATAAATTCAAAACGATGAAAATGTTACCTACTACCTTTCTGTTCCAATGAAGCAGTCGAAATCTTGGTCTTTCAATTAGTAATTAAGGGTATGTGTATTTCAAGCGCTTCTGTACAATATACATGTTACGTGCGCCCTAAACAATTCCATGATTCCTCACCAGTACCAGACCCCCTACAGTTTCGAGATGAGAAATGACAACAAAGGAAAAAAACTTTCCAAACGCGAACCTCACAAATAGAGCTCTCATGTCAGAGTCGTCATCATCTGGCACTTCAAACTTGTTTGTCAGTGTTAAATAAATCTCCGTTTTCGCCGACTGAGTTGTTAATCCTTCTTCGCCGTTGACGGGTGAGCCCTCGCCTAGCATTAAAAGAAATAGTTTGTCAATAAAAACCCAACGTCAAGGCAGCTTTGTAAGCGCACCATGTTGTTTGCTTATCACCAAGTCAAAGAATTAACGAATGTAAAGGATTGTGTCAAAAGTGCAGGGCCGGTTTTGGAGGCACTGACAGTCTGCAGTGTTATTGAGTGGATTCTGGGAAGCAACCTTTACATGTAATGCAAGGAAAGCGATTTACAATAAAAGTGTTTCGTTGGCTGTCACTGGTGTATCACCATTATCGCATGCTTCTGATCAGACGGAAACGAGACAACTCTATCTCTCATTCCGCCATACTTTTTCACTCAGTGAATCAAGCAAGATTAATAGACAAATAAATAAAACTAGTACTGGACATTAACGTAAAACTTAGCGACGTTTCGCCTAAAACCCCTAGGAAAGCCGAGATGCATGATGGGACACCACGCAAAACAGTGTCCCATCATGCATCTCGGCCTGCACCAACGATTGTGCATGAAAGAAGCCTGGTGGTTCTAGGCGAAACGTCGCTAAGTTTCAGGTTAATGTCCAGTACTAGTTTTATTTATTTGTCTATTTATTCAACTGGATGTCTAACATTCACCGTTTCCTAAGCAAAATCAAGATTAACAACATTATGGCCCTGTTGTTTAAAGTTTGATTTGCTGATCCTGAGTAGTGTTAGTTCATTTATCCAGCCAATACAAATTGTTACTCCTCACTTTTGACTTCTTTTTTTTATTATTAAGCCTACAATTACCCTATGAAATCACGTTTCTTTATTTACTTCTGCTTTCTTTAAGGCAAGTGTCTTGAAACAACTAGGATCAGAAGTAGTGATATCTTTCCTAAGAATGACGGCATTGCCAATCAGGTAAACCCAACATTTCTTTATTCACCAGGCTTGAATTCAATAGAGCATCAAGACTCGTTTTACCTAGCATAGATTCTACATTGGGAGCATCACCCAGGTCATCCAGCAACTCATGCAGAGGGTCGTTTGGATCAGGGGCTATCTCATCCCTGTGATCTAACAGTAGTGTGTGGGTATCACATATCTCCTGTACTGAAATGTAAATGGCTGGTTTGGTGAGCATCACCACATCTGTGTACTCATCGATATTGAAGTGAACTTCAGGTTCCTCCACTGTTGAAACTTCTAAGAAGAATCGCCTGAAATGAAAGCCAAAAAGGGCTGTTGAAACTCAAAAGCCCAACTGACAATCAAAACACGCGGCTATTGAATTGATCCCTGTAGTGTGGTATCCCAGGGGAAACGCCTGAAAAATGACGGAAGGGAACGTATATCACCATGTCTCCAGATGTTGTGAACTGATCCGAGATTAGCCTTAATTATATTGCTCTCACCCCTATTTTTACTGGTTGGTCTGAGGTATAACCACGATGACCTAGACAGGTAGAGGATCAGCTGTAGAGTCCTTTACAACTTATACAATACAATACAATACAATACAATACAATACAATACAATACAATACAATACAATACATACTTAATTGACCGCTCCCCATAGGGGCTTTTCAGGGCCAATGAAACACAACGAAACGACGAAACAGAACAAGAACAACAACTGTTAAGAATCCCAACCGGCCGGAGGGAAACCAGTTGGCTCTTTACAAGTGCAGCTGGGAAGTTGAACCAGGGACTACCAGAATCAAATTCAACGAGTGGTCAGAGCGGGTCTTGAACCCGGGATCTCCGGATCTCAAGGCAAGCGCCCTAACCACTGGGCCACACTGCCTCACTTGAAACCACTCTGGTTAGAACAGCTGGAAAAATTCAACTAATCATTACTCAAAAGGCAGCTGTGGATTACCAAACTAAAAAAACCCAACAGTATCGATATCTTGTATGATGGCCGTAGGAGGACGCTGATTCACTCTCACATCCAAAAGCGCAAATCAATCTCGCAGGTGTTGCTCATTACAAAATGGGAGACACTCAAACCATGCACTTGTAAACCGGACTGATAGACAAAAATTGTGAAAAACTGTTCAAGTGAAAGCCAACAAGTTTATCTCTTTTTTAGACTTATTTTAAGAATTCACATTTTCCCATTTGAGAGTGCTAAATATCTTATTAAAATTCCTTCCCTCCTTCAAAGGAAACATTTTACCAAATTTATGATTGCGCATGAGAGGACGAATTTCTTAGAGAACTACAATGCTGCATTTTGGGAGACAAGTCCTAGAATTTGGCATGAACTGCGTTGACCAGGGAAATTGACTGGCATCCAAAAAAGCGGTTGAAAGGCATGTTTCCAGCAATTAGACCTTCACTTAGTCGATTGATGCAACGAAAACTTACTTAAAGCGTTGATGAGCTTCTGCAATGTATCCATTAAGAGGACTCAGGTGCGCGCTCTCACCTCCAAACTGAAAATAAAAATGCAAAAAGAATGGCCAGAGAGCCAGTTCACTTTGAGAAGATTCCAATACAAAGTAATGTAAACGAGAACTCAATTTAAATTCACGCTCGACATCAGACGCACCAAGACCCTCAAAAATTCCATGGAAGGAACAAGATCCAACAGAACAAAGTGCGCAAAGTAACAATTTAAAATGAATGTGAAAGGAAAACCATGAAAGCGCAGTAAAACTGCCTTGGACAACTTGTCTTGCATCAAATCCAACATGTACTAACAACACGTTCTGCTTGCGCAATCTCCGGGTCAGGGTGTTCCTTGTCACTGTTCTTAAAGAGTTCTTTGTCAACAAATCGTTTTCCCAACTGTAAGTATATAATATCGTTCTCTTAGCGATACATATTTAATGAAGTACTCGTCCACTGTTTCAACGCACACTACACTAAATAAACAAGAAACTCAGCTCAAGGTTGCCAGTTGATTTCTAAAGCCACATCAGGGAGATTAGGACTAAAGATGTTTAAGAGACTGAGACGTCTACCACTTCACAGTAATGAAGTGAAACCACAAGTATACATACCGGGTAGTGACTTTGGCATAAACACAGAAACAACCATCTACAGAGATGAACTGGATACTCGTTGGATAGCATGGAGAATTTGAATATACTTCTCACAGAGAGTTTTGATTTGGACCAGGTTCTTCCCAAAATTACTCTGGCATTGTAAAGAGTTAACGCATTGTACAAAAGTAGGATTGTTGATTTCTCACCATTTTATTTGATGCTGCATATTGTAAGATCTTGGCAATGGACCCAAGATTTCTTCTCTGAAAGGGAAATTATTTCACTACTTAGTAAACAGATACTGTGTGACAAAAGTGAAAGGAATTCCGTTACTCAAGTATTGGCCAAATATTCACGATTATTTGCGCATGCAAATTGCAAACACAAATTTCCCTTCAATAACAAGATAAGCCAACCCTTAAACACAAATTTTGCCTTCAGTTTTGAAATCTAAGCCGCTCTTTTAAGAAACAAAACAGCAAAGCCGCTCCAGTGTGTCCAGATATACACACAATTAGCTGCAAGTCGATTTTGATAAGTGTCAGAAAGTATCCCCTTCTATCAATCTTCAACTTCACAATGTTTCCACATAACTCTTTTTCTCAAGTAACATGATGCTGGATTAACCCAAACAAAAAAAAACCCACAACACTACCCTCAAATGTTTTTCATGGTTTCAGTTTCAATAAATTCCACCACCCATGCAATTTAAATTAAGTTAATCTATCTGACAGTCAATTGCCCTACAGTCGACCGGATGTCCAATCTCGACCCCAGAGCTCTTTTCTTGACTGAAGGAGAGATGAGCTCTGCTGAGCCCTGAAACAAAGTGTCTTCTCATTGGTTTTCGTGAAGAACAATTGGTGCATTCATGTTAGCACGAGGAGCGAGCAGGCACCGTAAGGTTCAAATAGCCAATTTTTGGCTATAAGAACCCTTCGGAGCACGTTCTACTACATAGAGTTCCCCAGAGCCTTAGGTCTATCCGAGGTTCTGGTGACGAGAATGACTGAATGTCTAGAACCGCAAGCAATTAGATGCATACCCAATTTTGATATCTAACACGATGTGTCTCGTTAATTGTAACCATTTAATGCTTATTTCAAACAATAAGGTTAGCGTTAGGGTTAGTAGCAGCTCAAGAACATTCAATCTCAGAAACCCAAAAAGGACATAACAGCTAAAAAGCATGGATTACCTGATCTGATGTTAAACCTTTGTCAACTCCAAGTGATACAATATCAAACGCGTCAGGAGCAACAATCGCAGGGTTCATGTATCTGTAGTAGATTAAGTTTCCAACAACCTATAAAACACAGAAATTTAACCGTTTAAAGAGAGTCTTCAGCTGGAGGTGAACGAAAATAGAAACAATATTCTCAAATAAAAGATAACTAACAAAGCTACTATCTCTGATAAGTCACTAAACAACTTTCTATATGATGATATCGATGCAGATAACATCTGATGTGTGCGGAAATGTAACAACAGCGTTTCTTCAGGTGTGCAAATGATTTCTCTTGTCGTCCAAGACCACAACAACAATCGGGCAATACAGGACCACTTCTCATTCTTAAGTTATGGATACTGAGCATGGAGCAAGCCAAACTGAGCACTTTCCGTGTGCACGCATGCGTTAACTAGTCGTGCCAGGTTAGTAAGTCTTTATTGGATAACTAGAGCTTATGGTTTAGGATTTATAAACCGCATAAAACACAAATCTCAAGGCGGTTTACATTTTTTTTCTCAAGGGTGCGATCGAAATAAGAAAGCATTTGACCAAGCAATCTGTTTGAGCTCTATTCTTAAGCAAACTCTTCCTACCATTTTCCTTTAAAAAGCATGGCCGCTGTCCCTTTGATCACGAGGTTGAAAACCAAGAAAACCGACGTTCACATTTACCTTTAAGATTTCCGCCTCTGGTGCTTCCGGGAATTTTTCTGAAAGAGCCACTCTTAATGACATAGCAACACATCTCAAGCCATACCTAAAACAGCAAACACACAAGCAAACGTATAACGATGATGAAAACAGCAGTAATGTTACACAATGACATAATCCACTTTCGTCTGGGGAGGAGAAAGAGGTGAAAGAAGTGGAGGATTACCAGCAGCTCACAGGGCAACGTCTTTAAACAAAACAATTCTGCGTTACATATAACACGTGCGCTTGCTATCTCATGTAGGCCTGAAGGCAACGCAACCGTGACCATGAGGAATTGTGATTTTCCTGGCATTTTTTGGTCAAAAATTGGTGAACGGTGCCAAAAGGAAACTCCGCGGCACAACAAATTTGCCCTTGCACTGTAATGAAAATATGGTATGAATTATAAACACTATATTCTTTGTTTTAACTTGTGCGTACTAAAAAGGATTAAATGTTTTGCAGATACACAAAATGACACTGGAGAGAGCACTTACATAAAAATGCTTAATGTGAAAGACCTCCTGGTGTATATCTTCAGCTTAAGTTGAAAAGAACTAAATAATTGTCGCAACTTGCATTTTGGCAATCTTTCCAATGGGCAATTATAAAGCAAGTTGCCACAGGAATGGTAACTTGGTTAACCCCAAACAAAGCACCAAACAAAGTACCAACCGTTGAGCACCACGCCGAATGTGAATGCCAACTTAAAATGTTAATGGATCGTTAAGATATCTTAATTGACCATACTCACGGAAGTTTGTCTCCAGACTGCACAATAGAATTCAAGAAAGTGTCTGTTGCAGTAGTGAGGCTTTTTATGGCAGCTTCTATCCTGGCATTGACCTCAGGATGTTTTAGAGCCTGCTCTGGCTCCACATCATATGGTAACTTGCTAAAGTGAAATCAGGAGCATTTGTTTATTTACACATTCGAGTGGCACACACCAAAACCACACAGTCTTTACCAGGAAATAACTTATTGTTAATTTAAGTAATTATTTATAAAAAATAATAAAGTTATCCCCTCCCAAAACTCTTTTATAGGATGTATTGCTACGCTGCGCTAGGAACGATAAGTAAAGCTTTGTTTCCAAATGAAAACTTGCCTTCAGATAGAGTGGTAAACATTTAGTGAAAATTAATTAACAGAAGATCTTGCACAATGAATCTTCATAGGCAGAAACTTATGTTAATTTAATTAAAAATACTGTCATTAACTGCATAATGAATAAATCACATAGAGAAATGTACACTTTTCTAAATATTAAAATTGAACATACAACTCCCTATGTATTCGGTACAAACGGTCTTAGGTAATGGTAGAGAGAGCGTGTTAGTGTTTATACCGTAAGCTGGGTTTTCTATGTTGTTGTTTTGGCAGACTGTGGACGGCAAAGACCAGCAAAATCACTTTTCGCCATTACAACAATCACATCTTTGCTTTATGTTCACTGCTTAAGCTTTTTAATATTAACTACAAATCAATGCAGCGGTTAATTTGCCGTTCATGCCTACCTTGCCTGCCCAGTTTCTGATTCCATCTGATTAATCCATGCTTTGTACACTTCAAGAGGGTTTGTGTTTATTGAAAGGTTCTTGTCATGAAGTACACCTTCCACCAGTGGCTGCAAAAGCTCTCGCAGCAAACTCTGACCCTTTGGACCTCTTAACACACATATACATCCAAGATCAGTAAGCAAAATAAATCACGTCATTCAAAAACACTGGAACATCATCAAAACTTGTGACTTTGTTACTGACCTGTTGAAGTGAACCACCATTCTTATGACAGCTGGGTTCCCTGTTACAATGTCCTGCATCTGATCAACTTTTGAACTACACAACAAACAACACCCAAAATGCCCATAAAGTAGAATGAAACATTGCAATAACCAATTAAGAAATACAGCAAAAGGAAAGAGAAGTATGGGTGGAAAAAAGGATAAGATTTAAATGGATTGCACTTGGGTAATCTTGAAATAGAACTGTGTCACAGCGGATTCAAGCTCCAAAGAAGTTCAAATTCGCATCTACTTTTAAGTACGAAATGCCATCGTGAATGCTTTAAACAACCTTTACTGAAAATTTAACTGATCTTAAGTCTTTTTCTCAAAGATTTATGCGTCACGGTATCGGTCAGTTTCCCTAATCCAAAATGTAACTCTGCCTCTATAAACAGTTAAATAAGCCGTAATTGGGGCGCGAGGGGGGGTGGGGGGTGGGTCCAAATTTGCTACGGCACCGGCCAGACGTTTTTCTAGTCTATGGCAAAGAAATTGCCAAAATCATTTTATTTAGGTGACTATGTCGAAAAAGGGTAAATACTTGTATTGACTGCTTTGTCACACAAAAAATTGGCCAAAAGATGGGACTGCCTTATAGGAAAATGATGCTTACGAAAAAAAATCACTTGCATTCACTTAATCCACACAAGAAACAAGCATAAACAAAACACAAAATGCTTACATAATTTCTTCTTTAAGAGCAGTGTCAAATAATTTCACCAGCAGGTACTCTTCGCGTGCATTCGAAGCATAATTGTACAATGTCAATATAACAGATTCCATAAACTTGGTGAATTTACTCTGTGGCATCGCAAAAATTAGCTTCGCAAGGTACACTGGATTTGTCTGAAGCAGGTAAAAGAGATTCTGATACGCTTCTAGCTTTTCATGACTCTCTTTACTCAGTGATTTAATTCCCTTTGTTCTCTGCAAAGCCATTGTCACATCTTGCTTCTCACGCTTGAGATTTTTCCCATGAACTACAACATCCTAAGAAAACACAGATGGATACAAGTTGGTCACAGGTCTTGCAAAACAGCATAACACACAGGACAAAAACTTTCCTGTGTCAATTAGGAGTCACCATAGATTCTTTTAACTCTCAAAATGGAGTTGGATGAACTTATTAAGCACAGATCTCTTTTGAGTAACACATGACAACCAAATGGGTAGTGTTTTCCATTCATGTGCAGAGGAACTACAAGTAAATTTTGTAATCTTTGTATTCTCGCACAAAGAATTTAAAAACACTGCCTGGAAATAAGAAAAAACATTGCAGTTGTGCAAAACGTTTGTACAAGAAAGCGTGTTTCCCTGTACATGTATGATTTTGGTTACTGCAATCGTCCACTTTCGATATATCAAAATTCAGCTTGAAGGAGAGGTTTAGAGGACAAAGACAAAGGAAAGTGGATGATATTCGAAAATGGCTTATTAACCAAAGTAATTTAAGTCAGCCAGAATCAAAGGTCCCTTATCCTACACCAAAGGAGGGATACAATGTACTCCAAACTGGAACTGGTTGTTGAGCTTGACACAAATTAGAAGATTAAAAGTTTTTGTTTCCTGAAGATATATTTAACTACAATAGCGTCCATTAAAACAGAAATAAACGCACATGGGAACATTGATCCAGTGGCAATAGGAAGCTCAAAAGAAAGACTTCAGTACCTGTAAGGTGATCCTGTTTCGAACAAGGAGTCCAATTTTTATGTCCATGAGATTTAAGTCATTCTCCAGTTGTTGATTTGATCTGATCTCAGTCACAACTTGTGCTCTCAACTTCTGAAGGTCTTAAAATAATTTTACAAAACCAATGTCAACATAACATTATTATTGCTAGTTAAAAAATAATCCAAAAATATTAATAAATCAGTAATTTTTGTTTCAGGAAACTGGATATTTAGGTTAAAAAATTAGAGGGATACGGTATATTTGAGCAATTGGTGCCAGAAGTTTAAGGGTTCGAAGTATGTTAGTGTCAGCACTGATAAATCACCTCTCTTATCTCCTGGATTTAAAACCATCCATACAAGCTAAAATCAACACAACATTAAGTTCAAAGACTGTCCATGACAGTCTTGCATAAAAAAGAATTGCATGGGCCAGCAATAAACAAAGGTATATAAACAAAACAGGACAATATTATCTTACTCATTAATGGACTCAAGAATTCCCAAGTGAAATTAAGAGAATAAAAAGAACTACGAACTAAACTCTTCTTTACATTTTCTAGAATTTAGAAGATGACGTTGGCCATGGATTAAAGTAATTACCAAGCTCTTCTTCAAAGTCAGCATCGCTGTGTTCCAAAAGGTGAAGGAACTTTCTTACAGTCTTGCATGGTGGATCTTGCATGGAAACTATGAAGAAAGGACATCATCTACCATAAGCAGCATCTTGTATTTAACAAGAGTTGCGAACAAAAATTTCCCTTACAGAATTATTTACTTTGGAGTTCGCTTGTTTATTCAAACTTTGCAGCAAGAATTGTCCTTGGCTTGAAGAAATACGATCACATCTCCGAGGGACTAAAATCATTAGGATGGCTGGACATCAACCACAAACTCAAGTTTAATGACTGTGTCATGATGTATAAATGCCTTAATAACGAAGGCGCTCCTGCGTATCTATTGCAAAGGTCCAAGAAGCGCTCTCAGATCCATAGCCGAGCCACAAGAAACTGAAGCGACTTGGACTTGATCAAATGTCGCCTTGCCACAGCGCAATGATCTTTCAGCTTTCGTGGAGCCAAAGCATGGAACAAGCTTCCAAAATCCGTTAGAGACGCTACCTCGTTAAATAATTTTAAAAAGAATTTGAAACTATTCAAGGAACCTTAAAGACCCCCCCCCCCAACCCCCAATTGTATATAAATCTTAGCTTTATTTATTAATTCTATTTCCATGTCCATGTCGATTTTTATACTATTGTAGGTACATGTAATTTATTCATGACTATTTTTTACATTGTGGCTGAAAAGCCCCTATGGGGGAGCTTCAATAAATGTATGTAAGTATGTATGTATGTATGTAACAATGGAATGACAAGTGATGATACAACCCACCCTTCACCAAGCCAAGTCAACCCCAACCTTCGACTCTCAAGTCAAAAATCTATTGCTGTGATACTACAACCAATTTTTATACGGTCACAATGCTGGCCAAATTTACACTATATCATAAGACACAAACTACCTATCTAAGAAGGACACTTCAAGTGACCTTAATTTTTGCATTTCACCAAATGATGGAGCATTAAATGTTGCTGTTTATGGAATTTTGTATCACCCAGAAGAAGGTCCTGGAAGAGGCCTTAAATTGTGTTATCAGGCTTCCTTGTCATTACCCACTAACTTTGTTTATTGACAAGAAAGCCTGCATGATACCCTTTAATACTCCAACACCTACTCTAATCCTTCACTATTCCTATGTTCTGTGCATGGTTTTAAAGGTTCTATTCTGTAAATCACTTTTCCCAAGAAGATAGTACTCACTGAGTTTTCTGTAGTCATTCTGTGCAACATTAGCTCTTGCCCATGCCTGGATCTTTACAATAGCATCATTCTGCAATAAATTTTAATCAAGTGATCAAAAAATCACTTGCTTTTTTTTTCTTCAGATTTTGAAAGTGTGTTTGCTTAACACCTGCCTGGCTAAATTTTGAAACTTTAATTTTTATTGAAAGGCCGTTTATTTTGAGTGTAAGTTAAATGGATTTCATGGTCCGCCATTACTCACATTCAAAACTGATCGACTGGACCTCAGAGGGTTGGACCAAGGAAAAAGTGACGTCATTCACTCACTACCTTAAAATTTAAGCGTGTAAATGCAGTTTATTATGTAAGCAAACACACTGCATATTAATTCATTCGCATACAAACACATTGCATTCTTAACTAGCAAGTCTTTGACGTCATTTTCTCCTACATGTAAATCCATCTCTATTAAATATTCTACAGTTAGGAATGGCAGACCAAGTTAAAATAAAAAAAGTGTCTCTCTGAAATTAAGGCTTAAAACTTGGGTCACTTAGTGTTTAGTTAACATAGGTTTGAAATCCAAAGGAAAAAAAGATTTGATTTTTTTTTATCACAGTACCACTTTAAGCAACTGATAATTATCATCACATTCCATTCAAAAATAAAAATCCCTATATGTGTACTGTACACACATACATATTTAATAATTCTAGAACTTGTGAGACCATACAGCATACAAGACTATACAGGACCACATTTTCCAGTTTATGGCACCTTGCACCAACATGAAAATGTTTGCAGCTACATGTACAATAATATTCAAAGAATGGAACACTTACATGGTCTTTAAAGTATTTTCTTCTCTCCAGGTATTTCTTCCTAGCAAGCCA
>NC_090870.1:25730341-25757841 GCF_036669935.1 Montipora foliosa | reverse complement strand
CCGTAATTAATGAAAAATAAAAGTGATTGCTATGAGAGTTGACTGTACATTGTACCTTCCTTTTTGTTACAAGTTCAAAGTGTGTTTTAACAAAACCAGACTGGCAATTTTGCAATCATTATTTTCTTTTCAACAGGAGACTGCTTACTTTGAGTGCAATTATTTTACACACAACAGCCCACTCTCAACGTATTTAAACTTTACTTAATACATTTAGTTCAAAACTGCAGCATGTGAATGCAGTTTAATAACTACACAAAATAAAAGTACCACTTCCTTCTACATCAGTCACAACCTGCAAACACTAAGCTTTTAATGTCGATCACCTTCTTCTATGAAATGTCTCTGTGTTTAAAATTACCTGTATTAACAAGATCAACGATCAGTCATAATAATTAGGCTTTTATTGGATTAGTGGTACGTTGATGGTTAAAAAAAGGAGAGCAAAAAAATACTTCATGGTGTAAAATACAACAGGGCCTGATCATTCAAAAGCCGATTAACACTAACCCCAGATTAAAAATTAACCAAGGAGTTTATTTCTCTATTCTGATGTTCAGCAAAACGTAACATTAGAGGAGGTCAATCTTGAAGAACAAACAAAACTAAGCAAAAGAAACTTTCACCAAAAAGTTGAAAAAATGAAACCAAAGTTTATGCTAATCCTGGATTAACCCTTTGAAGCCTGAACTGGACATACTAAGTCTTAGTATTTTACTATGCCTAACGCCAGACAATTTTACTTGTCAATGGGGAAGCCCCAGGGGTCAATGGGTTAAGTTAATCAGCTTTCAAACAACTGCACCCTTACAAATTGTCACAGACTATTTACAGCTGTATACTCACACTGTCGAGTTTCATCTGAGACATGATTAGCATAATCCAAACTTCGCTGAATTTCATCATGCCACAATTCTGCAGACTCTTCATCAGATTTCTATAAACAACATTTTCTGATTTTCAGCCAAGAATTTGCAGTGTTTGACCCTTCACATTCAGTATTAAACTTTACTTTTTCAGCAGGCACAAAACCTGAGCATGGTTTTCAGGACAATAACCATAGTAAACCAATTCTGATGACATTATAATTAACATATTACTTTAAAATCAAAAATAAAATTATTAACTTGTGTCCCCTTAGCTTTAAAAAAAGTTGAAGAATCCCTAGGAATGTATCTTTGCCATGAGGAAAGATGTACTTTAATATTAAAGGCAATTCACTTCAAATGAATTTAATTTTAACCCACTGACTCCTAGGAGTGAGACAATTTTAGTCGTCAATGGGTTAAGTGATTTATTTTACCAAGAACATACAATGTAGATGATGTCTTTAACAATTTAAAAGGCAAATTTTCACGGGTAAAATTGGAATGAAAGTTTGATTACCCAAACGCTGGTTGAAGAACCTTCCAAAGTCTCAATTCTGAATGGATGCCTTACTATTTTCTGTACGTTCCAAAAGGACCCATTTGTTCCAGGCAAGTATTTTCTTTTTTTCCTGACAACCCTGTCAGTGTTACAGTTCAAGGGCCCCTTGTTGTGGAGCTTACTGTACTACAATTCCCCTCCCCCTAATATGATACCTCTATGCTTTGCCAACATCACCCTCAGCCCCCAGAAATCTCCTAATGTTCTATCCAACTTTGTCAAGGTTTCCAAGATAGATTCTGGCAGGGGTTGTGTAGCAGAAGTACTTGACTTCTTTGTTGCCTCCTTTCTACATGTATTCATAGACAGTACAAATACTTTTTGGCTGTGATTGTAGTCTTCCTCACTTACTTCATTACTTATTTATTGATATAGCCATATGATTTGCATGTTTATCTTGGCAATGATGGCCAGACAATCACTGGTTATCCTATGAAATTCTTTTTCACCTGTGCTTTAGCCATCTTTTGAATGTTGAGGACTTGCTGATAAAGTGGGCTGTTCTCTGGCAAGATGCTTGACAGCTTGGCTGCCTCAACTTTCAGGGACTTTAATGTACAGTTGTAGTCACCCTTATCAATGGCTTCATTGATCACCGCAATGGCAGATATTACTATGAAGATAAAAATGCACAATAATTATTGAAGTCATGAACAAAAACACACAGAAGCTTTGAAAAGCATTACAAATGTACTGATACAGTGGCTTAAGTTAAGATTCAAGAGCAACTGAAGCTTGGCAAGTGCTCTCAGCTTCCTCAGCATTCATAATAATAATTAATACTATAATAGGTAAAGTAACAATTGAACCAGTAGCCTTTCTTGTGCCATAAATATGCATAGCAAGATTGCGTTACAAGTCATGGCTGAAGCACTGGTATTTAGCATGCATCCCAATCTCTTTTGACTATTTGGATGTTGCAGCTTAATAGACCAATTTCGATATATTAAAACTCAGTCCGAAACAAAAGGCATCATCTCGAGGCTCTGGGGAATAAATATAAGGATTTGTACGAGTTTATTCCCCAGAGCCTCGAGATGATGCCTTTTGTTTCGGACTGAATTTTAATAAATCGAAAGTAAGCTATTGCAGGTTCAAATTCCAAAGAAGTCATTTACAGTAAAATGTCCTACACCATAATATTTTCCTTTAATTTTTACATACTGATAATATCCCAATGGGGAACACAAGCTGGAGATGCACAAAAACCTATGCTGCTAATGTTCTTGAAATGTGTATCTCAATTCACCTACCTACAGTAAAAGCCTTTTTAAATACTTTTCTGCACTGTCATAGCATTTTCAACAACACAAACACAGGAAAAGTTTTTACTGCCCTTAAATTGCATGGGACAAAACAAAACTTACAGTCATGTTCTTCCTGTACAACAGCATTCACAAAGTCAACACAAATCTGAAGCTCAATCTGAGTAAGATCATCTTTGCCTACTCCACAATCCTGCAATTAAAAAACCATATAGTTTCCAAAACTCTTCCAGCTCAGCACTCAATTTCTCACATGACTGCAAGTCGTGTGCCTGAATCTCTGGTTCAACAAACAAAATAAACAAATTATTTATTCAATCTCACTCTCAGTAAAATAAAAATCTAATAGGAAATATAGAACTCCATTTACATAATATGGGGAATAATAGAACCTAAAAAAGTATGCCTTTGGCCTTAAACAATTTGGCAGACCTTGGATTTAGCCTTCCAATCAAAAAATTTTCCTTATTACTACAGGTTGTCTGGCTCTGTATGTATGTCAAGTTTGATCTCACCTGTGCTTTCTCTTCCTTTACCGACATCAAATGGCTGAGGTATCTGTTACAGAGACTGTCATCCAATCTAGTCAGGCCTGCATTCTCATTATTCATTTTTTCAATCAACTCTGTTGAGTTTTCATTTTCGACAGCTTCATTTATGTATGCCACAGCAGTAAGCCCTGTAAGTTTATGATGTGGAAAATGGCTTTAAAAAACAAAACTGAAATACAGTGCCTTATAAGTAAAACAGACACTCAACAAAACACACCTACAGTTGTCACAAACTAAATGATGCACTCTGGCCAAACTTTTACATCTGACTTGCCGTATCAGTAAAACTGTCTTTGCTTTTCTAAATATGGAGTTTGGTCTTTACACAAGCACTTATACTTAAATCTTTCCCCCGTAACCAGGAAAATGGGAATTTCAAGCAGTGTTCCCTGCTCTCAGAATCACCTTTTCCACCAATGCTTCATGACAAGACCAAAAAAGGCTCATTCATTTCATATCAGAACACAGAGTACCCAAAGAATTTCCACAATGAATCTGAAGTTTCAACTCAAGGACACCACCAGAGAGCTACTGTATTTCTTGACTAATCCGATCAGGTGCTCAATATAGACAGTTAGCCTGTGCATTGACTGAAACATTCTTTTTTTGCTCAAGAGTTGGACCAAATGAACTCATTTCAAAGCAAACATTCTCATAAATTTGGCCCAAGCACAAGGTTGCAGGAGATTATTTTGCTTCAAATGGCGAACAAGAACAAAATCACGTTAAGCTAAAAGTTATACCTATTAGATGTTCAGAAATGACATCATGTGAAAGCCAAGAATCCTCGCAATCCTGAGAAATATATGACAAGGTGATAATGAAATGAAGTTATCTATCCCATGTACATGCATTTATCCGCTAAGAAATACATTAATATCAGGGATTTATCACAATATAAGGCAAAACCAAAAACGTGACATACAAGTAGCAACTGATCAGGCAGGCACAAAAGACAGGTCATAGGTCACTGTTTTCCACTACTGAATGAATCCTAAAGATTTACGTAAGGTAACTTTAGGCTTAATTAGGCCTAAACATAAGTTTTTAGGCCTATATTTTATTATTAATGTTAGCATTTGTAAAGAGTTATGGTTTTTTCTTCATCGGTGAAACCATGACCTGTGGCTAGTGACCAGAGATCGGTAACCTGTGTTTTGTACCTGCCCAATCAATGGCTTAAAAGATGTCTTCAAAAAGCAAGTTTTTAAGAAAACTCTGAATTGATGGCATTTTGAGGAGTTTTGGAACAAAAATCTTGAAAAGTTCTTGATTTCGTCAAAATCATCCTGAGATCCCAATTATCACTAACTTACTTGTTTTGCTTTATAAAGCCCATCATGGTAGAGAAATGCACTCCTGGGTAATACCCTTGGAAACTTTCCTTCAGGTCTCTGAAGCAAACTATGAGTTGACTCTGGTGTTCCATCATATAATGATTTGTTCACAGACTTAACTATATTCACCACTGAAAAGTAAAATTATTGTAAGAAATATAACAAATTGCCCTAGAATACATATATCTTATTACTAAAATAATGTTTTGGTGTGTAGTATCACTGAGTATTTTTACGAGTTGTGCTGTATTTTGACGAGCCGGCTGGGACAAGTCAAAATACAAACAATGAGTAAAGAATTACTAAGCAATGCTACACACTAAAACATCTACTAGGCAATTTATTATCCAAATTTTACGCACTAAATTTCTAGCAAGTGAATTGAAAATAACTGAGAAATTATAAGTGACAGATACAGTGTGTATGTGCAATGACCAAGTGTACAATAACTAACTGCACAATAGACCATGGAATATTTGTACTTGTTTTTTGCGTTTTCTGTACAATAACAAATACAGTCGAATAATAAAATTAATTATTATTCATTCAAAATATTTCCCCATTTCTGATTGGTTAAAACCACACGCATAATTCACCATAACCAGCTGCTGTTCACCAAATTTGGAAAGAAACTTTGTCATATTGAATCAATGACGTCAAAAGTGCAGCCCGCTGCAGATTATTGAACCAATGACATCAAAAGTGCAGCTGGCTGCAAATTATTGAACCGATGACTGAAAAAAGCTGGGGACGAGATTGTGTTATTTTTGTTGAGCAGAAAAATGGGTGCGAGTAGGTTTAGAAGTTTGAGTGAAGAAAATATTTTGAATGAATAATAAAGCAATTATTGAATTCGGCTTTCGTAGAATATGAAGAATTCAGCAGATCTCAGAGGACGTTATCCACCCCGGCCTTCGGCCTTGGTAATTAAAACCCTCCACGACCTGCAGAATTCTTCATATCCTACTCAGCCTCGTTCAATAATTGCTAAATATATTATTAAAAACCCCTTTAGTCATACATGCATTTTATGAGAGTTTTTGAAAGTGAGATATATACCACAGTTAGGCCTATCTATGGAATTTTATCATTGCTAGAACTGAACCTAGAATAGCTGGAAGAAAAGCGCCCTCTCATTCACACTTGAGTCTCATTTAAAAGCGAACTCAAGTGAAACATATTTGCCATCATGATAATTAGCTTGCAGAATCATGAACTTTATGTTGTCAGGAAGATTTGCAAATAGAGTCTGAAATAACAGGACATCTATTCAGTAGTACTAGTGGAAACCAAGTTTTAAAGAACTGGCCCCAAAAAATGATAAAATTTTGAGCACAACACCAATGATATTTCTGACACTGCTGTATTTACTTTGCTTGTGCTGATCAGCCTGGTCATTGGCAGAATTAATTGATTCCTGGATATCTGCCTGTGAGAGGTCAGAGACACCCGTTTCCTAAAAAAAAAAAAAGGATTTTCAATTTCCTCCAATGGCATAAAACTATGTACATGTACATTGTATTGCGCATTTACCACTATTATGGAAAGTGCTGATCGCTCAAAAATTAAAACAACTCTAAAGTGACATTGAGAAATTGTGGCTACCAAGAAATCTTAACAAAACAGAAATAAGTAATTCTACAATTCTCAAGTCAAAGTGGTGATGGATCACAACAACCCTGGTCACTTGAACGACACATTTTGCTTACCCACAAAACATCAACAAAAATAACATGAATTATCACCAATGCACAAACTAGAATTTTAGTTTTTAGAATAAGAAGTTTAGAATCACAAGCTAAAACAAAGAAGTGTCAGCACAATCAACAAACAGAATTTTGGGAGTTTAAAATTTATGGCTTGTATCCATGTAAATTGGCAACAATGAATATTTTTGCCTAACGAAAGCAACAGAATCTTGGACTTGAAAGGCAATAGCATCAGGTATTATTAAAGCTGTGCTGTAAGTACGTGAGTAGAGTCATTCTAGGATGACAACACTCATTTCAACATTTGTAAAGTTTGAAGTGCAAACCCTTTGGGAATGAGTTCCTACCCAGGTTTCCTGCATTTTAACTTCCCAGGGATAGGGTTTTATGAAGCAGGTTTATTTGTTTCTTGAGTATTAACTACAATAGTCATTGTGAGCAGTTGCCCAGCTTTTGGTCACGGTTAAATGTATATTGCCGGGAGTTTATGATACCTTACTCATTAAATTATGTTACAAAGCCACTTGTGATACTGTACCATACATGTACAGTACAAATGTATCTACTCTGCTTGGTCCTCAGCCTAAATCATACCAAAAAAAAACCTAATTATGTATGTAACTTCTATTTCATGCTGGAACTGAAATGAAAAAAAGCTGGGTTTCCTTTTCTCCCTCCCATCCAACATTTTACAACATCTATGTATGTGCCTGTATTTGGTACTTTGTGGAGGGTCATGACTGCCTCGCTAGGATTTTGAAAGCAGATCCTGACAGCATTCTTCATTCAGGAGCTGGTTACCAACACTGAAACCTTCTTGCTTTATAGTTGGCCAAAATTTTATTCTTTATTCTTTAAACCACTGTCAATCTGATACCAGTAATTTGATTGGTGTTAATGCCACTTATCCCCTATAGTGATTTACAGGGAACAATGGAGGCCTGGATGTCTCTGGCAACCTACCTTACATTGGTCTAGCCCTAAAAATTTATGTATAACTTAACACACCTGTTGTTTGACTTTTCCTTTCTGATCCAGAATCTTCATGTACCAGGATACATTTCCTTTTCCAAAACCTGATAACCTGGCCTCCCTGTTTGACAATGCTAAAGACAGAGCTTCTTCATTTTTGCTAGTGATTGCTTCATTGATCTCCTGAACAGCTTGTTGCACTGCAGTTAAGAGAAAAACAAAACCGCAAATTGATACAAAAAGGCACATTTATGCCAGGTCGTCATAATTTGGCAAAATGCCAATTCTAGAAGAATGCCAATTCTGGAAGAAACAAGAATGAATGCAATGCCATATTCAATCACTTTAGGTATCAAGTGGTCATGCCTATTGATACAGTCGAACCTCTCTAATACGGACACCGAAGGGACAGAGCAAAGTGTCCGTATTAGAGAGGTGTCCGTTGTATAGAGGTCATGAATATTACGTCACTTCAAAGGCTCCATTGATGGTATTAAGTGTTCTTTAAATCAAAACTGGCCCAAACAAGTCTTTGAGGTGCATAATGGACAGCACAAATCGTTACAATACAAGCTGTACAATTCCAAAAACATATGGCAAACTATAACACAGTTTCCGAGCAGTAACATAACAGAACAGTAACAAGTGTAGCGAACACTAACATACAGTAGAGTATTTAATGAAAGTTCTTTGTTATTGAGTCATTTTGCGTTAAAGAAGTCTGTGATGTTCTTCTGAACAGCATTCGCTAGTCGTTTTTTGACATACAACGACTGAGCTTTTGAAATAATCTTGCATAACTCATCAGCCAAATTTGATTCAATGACGGGAAGGAAAGAGGGAGAAAAAGGAAAGCATCAACTGGAGAGTCTTCAAATAATAAGAAATCTTGATGATAAATGGCAATGACATGTTGATATATAATTTTTACTGATTGAAAACAAATGATACTGTTATCATATGAACAATGAAACAATTGATTACACTTAATGATATGTAACGACAAACAGGAAATCGTATTGAATAAGAACTGTCATCATTGGAGTGTCCGTAATAAAGAGGTTAAGTTTTTGTGAATTTTCTCTCTGGGGCCGAGATTTCGTGTCCGTTGTCCGTATTATAGAGGGTCCGTATTATAGAGGTTATTTTTACAAAGAATGTATGGGCATTTTCTCGGGACCAAGTGAACTGTCCGTATTAGAGAGGTGTCCGTAAGGAGAGATTCGACTGTAGTTAATTTAGACAAAATTCACACATTTAAAATAAAATTTGGGATAAAATACTACTACACATTTTAACCACCAATCATGGCTAACCTCTTTAAATACAAGATAAAAATGATGGTGTAAAAGTGTCAGCAAGGCAAGGTGTACATACACTTTTTAACACAAGCAAAACAAAGAGCTTATAGCACCAATAGAGTCACTCTGCATATCAAAGTTGAACTTGAGGTCTTTCTCATTTACAATGTAAGAGAGTTCTATCACCTTTCTCATTATTTTCCAAAAAATGTTCACCATGCAATTACCAAATCTGTGTGTTGAGCAATGCACTGATAAAAATGACAAGAAATATACCCAACATATTTACCTGCACAACAAAGATAATGTGAGTATAAGAAAAAACACACTGCTAATTTACAATACCCGCCTTGGTTTCTTCTTCACCAAAAATTAGTGTTTCCTGTCTCATGTATACTGAGGAATATTCAAGCAGCTTCAAAACTACACCTGATTAACACACATATCTTATGTCTACAACACGAGAGGCAATGTTGTACATGTACGGGCCTTCACAACATATGAAAATGTTGTAAATTACTTGTGAAATGAATACTTTGGAAGTAGTATCGCCAATCTGTTACAAATGATTTCTTTACATTGCCGTAGACATTTTCAATGACACTTTTGGATTGCCAATGTAGACGTGGAGGAAAACAGGGAGAAGCCCTGGTTTTGGCCACCAAAACAGATGAGGAAGAGTATCTTCTGTTGAATGTTACAGTATCTAAGAACACCCAACATAACACCAAGTGGGCCCTAAAAGTGTTTGAAGAATGGCAAAGCAGCCTTAAAGGGATAAGGCACCCAGGCCGCAACATGGTCTCAAGTTTAACTGCACTTGGCTTAACAAAAATTTTACCACTCCACCTTAAGAGATGAATGCAGAAAGTTTCAACTTGTGGTTAAGCTGATTTGTCGAAAAAGTATGCAATCGTAGTGAGTAGAGATATCCTGGTTGAACTTTGTGTGGGCTTAACCCCATTGACTCCTGGGAGTGAGACTTCACAAATTTTACTGTCCAATGCCAGATGACTTTACTTGTCAACTGGAGAACGCATGTTTTATGAGTCAAACGAGTCAATGAGTCATGAGTCATGAGTCAATGGACTCACAGTCAATATAGCAATAATTTGTTGATTAAGCCTAAGCCCTCCTTTCAGTGATTAGGCCTAAAGCACTCTCTGAAATTTTAGCTTTCATTTTATGGTTTAATTAACTGCACTAACTCGTTGACTCACTGACTCATTGACTCATAAACACTTAACACTCTGTCAACTGGGGTTGTCCTGGATGCCTGAGGAGTGAATGTTTTAAATGCTACTTGAGCAACATCAACAGACTTGATCCCTTGCTTGGCCGGAGGAGATAACAGGTTTGTAAACACTGCAGCTTACCGTACATTTCTAGATGTTTTGAAAATTTCTCATGTGCTGGTGTGTAGTTATTGTACGTTTACACTGTTTCGCAAAGTTCTTGATGGTGAAATGCATGATTCAACAAAGAATGAAGTGTATTTGATGACAAAGAGATAAGTGAGAAAAGAGATTACTATACATACATGTACAGAGGACGAAGAACTGTTTTAGCAGCTACTGGGACAAGCGTCATCTGAGTGTCTTACATACATGTACTTTTTATTTTTTACTGTGGAAAGTTGTCTGAGTTAAGAGCTAAAGAGCAAAGACTTTTGAGATTTTCCAATATTATTTTGAACAAAAACTTCATTCTTTTCGATGAAAGTATTCCCAAAACTTTCTTTCATGGGGGAGTTTCGAAGTTAAAATGTACTTCAAGGTTAATACGACATGTGCCATGAGAAAAAAAATTGCTCATTTTCCTTGCCTTCAAAGTTTATTTCATTCCAATTTTGACAAGATCCAAATCTGTGTTAAGAGCGTTTACTTTTCGACTGGTGAGAAATAGGTCTTTTGCTTATGAAAAATTAGCAATAGGTCTGAATACACTGAGTAAAATACTCCCTGACAAGTTATATAAAAAGCTAGCATATCAAATAGGAAATCTGCTCATTGTTCACACATATCAGTAACATGAAACACAAGGCTTTTTGCCCAATGGCATGAATGAAAAGCAGGCAGGGGAACACACAAATGCCAAGTGACAGCAGAAACGAAACGAGTAGGTATGCCTGTCAAAAACTCTTGAAAACCCCCGAGCGCATTTCCTCTTTTCATGGAGTAAGCTGCGCAGAATTAAAGCCGCCTTCATAGCAATTAACGTAATAATGGGCATTGATTAGCTCCCAAATTTAGCTTTATATTGATCAACCGATGGATTTTTTGCAAATAACAAGTTTTTTTGTCCTAAAATAAATTGGTAATTGAAGGAATTTTCGCCTTTGACATACCTCGGAAGATCAGTATCTTCAACAAATAAATTAAATCAATCGTGCGTTTATATTCCGCAAATGCAAGAATACCTCCGGCGATTTTCTCTGTTGTTTTTCTTGTGTTGTGTAAGTCATCTTTCAGTGAAAGTTTTCGAAAGAGCACTTTTCTACACAATTTGACCATGTTTGTTCTCTCATGAAACATGATAGTGATCAATTAACGAAATTAATCTCGCAGTTTTGTGTATTTCGACAAGTAAAAAACTCATGGTGAAATTTTGTTTCAGCAGCAGCAGCAGCATTTATGCATAATTTTTGCACTTATACCTGCAAGAAAACAAAGCGATTGGAGTAAATTTCGAACAATTTTTATCCATTGAGTGGTTAGGCATATTTTGAGTTATAATATATATTTTTCAAGCGCTTAGTTTAGTTAACGATCAAACACTTTCTTGATTGCTTAACGCATGCTGCTTCGAAAAATCTACCTTTACATTTTCAGTTGAGCCTTAGGATGTGTTTTCAATTGCTTATTAGCAATATTTTTACATCATCTGAAAGTTCAGTTTCTTCTTCAAGGTGAATTTAATTCTATAACTCAGTATCTCGTGTACATTAACTGAGCATATGGTTTATTTTTTACGCTCGCTTACCACTGCTATACCTCAAAAATTGGCCAAGTAAGCTTATACATCGCACACAGCGCAAATAAATTAATTTTTTAAATGAGTAAAACGGCATAACTTTGAACAGTGAGAAGCACAAGCACGTGGCTAATTGCCATATCTGAAAACGACGAAGAATAAAAAGATATATACTAGACTGATTTTTAACCGTGATGTGCCTGTGTTCCACAGGCATCCCACAGAATTCAAGAAGAGTGAAAAGCAGGCAAAGAAATTACACAAATTGTAATGGCAAAATGTGTCAACTGAAAATTGCAGATTGCAAGGCAGACTTTTATTCAAGCGTATTCGCAATTCAAAGGCCTTTTTTGTTTGGTTGTTCCTCCGTCAATGACACTTCAGCACAAGATCAGGACAAACCGGATTCTAAAATTTCCGGAAGTGCGTTCCAACCAATGAGATATTTACAATTTTCCGAGATGTGTATGCTCCAACCGGAGACAAACTTTCCGCTATCGATCGATGATGGTGCAACGTTTATACTTTAATCCACGTATTAATGTTTTCATGATTTCTTCCTTCACGAAAAGAATGTTCTCCCGAGCCGATTTAGTGATCATTTCAAGTTGTTTCATTCGAACGAGCATTTTGTTTACATTTCACAGCAAATATTCTTTTCACTGAATTTCCACAAACCTGTGACTTCGGTTCTCGAAGTCGTCGTAATTTTAATTTGTAATTTCAGAGAGATCTTTTCCATTTCGATTAGTGGCATCATCTCCGTCGAAGCAAATGCTTGGCCTTATTTCGGCAGGTTAATTTGAAGTTTCTCTTGGGAATCTTATTCTTACAAGCGCTCAATAATATCCAGGTTTATTTTTCGTTACATATGCATTTAGGAAACAGACTGGAAAACCGATAACGCACGCTGTTAAACGAATTAAGCTTGCAGAATTGTCGAAATTCCTCGCACAAAACAACACTGCTCCTGTCAACATCCAAGCACGCAATGAACACTTGTACAAAAATTCCTAGTTCATTGTGGACCATCCTTTACAATCTTTACTATATCGCTGAGATAGTATGCGCTCTGTGATTGGTTAAATTAGCGGGCCGTATTCTACATTATTAGGGACCTTAAGCAAGGACGACGACGACGACGACGGCTGCGAGAACGTTGCCTAGAAATATTATTTCCCGTTACTGTAATAATTTTACGATTACTCCATGTCGTTCGGTTTGGAAAGTGTGAATGCGCAATCCAAGAATAAAATTGATGAGAACGGTGTGGATATTCAGAGAGAAAATTGAAAATTGATCGTCATGTGCTCTCGTCCTCCACATTTGATCATTTCACGTCGTAGTCAAGTCGAGAACGGCAAAGAAATGTATCAAAATGTAAAACGCACGAGCAGGGCGTGCCACGCTATTGTTTTTGCCTACTGAATATGCAAATTTGTTGCGTTCTCGTAACCGTCGTCGTCGTCCTTGCTTAAGGTCCCTATTATATGGCTCTGTCTCTAGACCGGCATCTAGACTGGTAATGTTTTGCGGTGAAAAGATATAAACTAAAATGCAAAAATATTGAGTATTTTCTTCTACCAATATTTATTTATGAAAGAGAGAAAAGGGAAAGGAGAAAAGAGAGGATGACGAGCAAACTTTGACAGAATTAGGTTCAGCTCACCGCCATTCATCGCCGTTCGCAAGCAAAATGTCACTTAGTACAAACCAGTTACATTAAACGAATTAAATTGTTCTTGTTTGCCATATAATAAACATCTTATTAACCGAGCTTAGTCAGTCTGTATGGGAGAATCTTGACCTCGGTCGTGTGAACAGACCTCACTGCGTTCGGTCTGTACTCACGACCTCAGTTAAGATTCTCCCATACAGACCTCCTTCTCGGTTAATAAGAGCTAAGTACGGCCCGCTGTATAGCCCGCTAAATTAAAAATTTCGACAAAATATTATCCAGCAAGTTGTTCATGTCGTTTCTGTTACATAAACTTGAAAAACTGTTTGAATCTTGCAAGCAACTATTTCAAATAGCCAAGAAGATTTAGTTTTCCGGATTTTCACACGGCAATCTTCGTGGCAGTTGAACCTTCCGCGTGACTTCGACTGGTTTCCTTGCCCCCGCGCGGGATTACTTAATAATGTGTTAATAACCTCAGAGATATAATAAATATCTTACTAACCTCGTTTTTCTCGGTCCGTACTGTAAGTTACGGATCCTCGTTTTCTTCTCGTTGATTTATGGCCCAAGCGCGCATAAACCAATGGGAAAAAACTCGGTATGTAAATTACGGTACGGACCTCGAACTCGGTTACTAAGAGGTATTTCTTGATTCACACTTAGAGCTATTGTAAGAAAAAATTGTTATATACATTAAAAACCGTACAATAGGATAACAAGGAATATTATCATATGGCCCGTACGGCCCCGTGCGCGCTTTCATTGTAAACTATTGAAAAAATCCCCGTATGAGGGCCGTACGCATTAGCGCGAGCAGCGCCGGAAAAAGCCGAACGGCCCTCCTAGGAACACGTACTGCTCCGTGCGATGCAATTTTAGGGGATTTCGTCGCTTTTTAAACATCCAAGTTATTTACACCCAGAAAAGCAAATGCAAACAACATTAAGATAAATTTTCGGTGCAAATTTTTGTTTTTTATTTTGTCCCAACGTCATCTTCTGAGTGCTCATACATAATGTAAAGAGCCCATATGATAAAATGCTTATTGACTGAGTTTTGGTCGGGTCGGACAGGAAAATATTTGGCCCTCGGTTAACGCGCTCGGTTCGTACGCCATGACCTCGGTCCAAATATTATCCCGCCCGGCCCTCCTACTCAGTCAATAAGTAGTAACAAATCGTTTGGAGCCTAGGGCTAAAGCAACCGTGAGGTTTTCGAGTTAGCCCCTGACACTCTAGCTTGTGTTCATCAGCTGTGCAGCGGTCATATTTCTAATTCTGACCGCCTCTGCTATCTGCCTCGCCATAGGGTCACTTCTTTAACTGACCGGTAACGTTCATGCTGAAATACTGTTCTATTCCGCCGTGTTTTTCCTCGCAATGCCTCCATAGTGCAGATAGGTATAATTTATAGAAGGTCTGTGAACATCGCACCATTCCTTGACTGTTTCTAATTCAGAGGTAATTAACATTTCAAGAGTTTTCAAATCACGAGCTGAGGCAAACAGATTTGCATCGTCAGCAAAAATCCTCAAAATTAGGGACTCTGAGCAGTTAGGTAGATCATTAATATAAAGTAAGAAAAGCAAATGCCCTAGTGTACTACCTTGTGGAATTCCGAAAGTTATAGCTTGTCTTGGAGACTCTGTATCACCTACTGCGATGTACTGCTGCCTGTTCTGAAGGTAACTCGAGAACTATTTTAAGGGAAGCCCTCTAATTTCAAACGATTGTAATTTCATTACTATTTGGTGATTTAAGGTGTCGAATATTTTCGAAAAGTCTATAAGTATTCCACAACTAAATAGGTTATTGTCTATTGCTTTTCTTAGACTGTCTGCAATTTCACAGACAGCTTACGCTGTTGAATTACCTTTTCTGAAGCCAAACTGGAACTGGAAAATATTTCGTTTTTTCGCTGTAATTAATACGTTGCACAAATTAGTTTTTCGAAGACTTGCGTTAAAGCCGACAAGGTAGAGAAGGGCGATAATTTGCTGGATCAGTTGATTCACTTCTTTATCAACAGGTGTTACCTTAAATATCATCGCTAGTGTTTCAGAAATATAGTTGCCTGCCAGCTTTATACCAATGGAATACCAATACCAGATTTTTTAGAGTTAATAACCATGATGGCATCATAGACCTCTTGTGTATAATAAATACCTCGAAACGTAAAACTCGATTGGAAAGAGCGTGCAATGTACTGAGTCGGATTCTTGTCAGTGTGGGGTTATCTATCGGCTAAGTTGCGCCCTACATTAATCAAAGAGTAGCTCGAGGTAGGCATGGCAAGAGGGAGAACGAGGTAGCCCAGCAAGGCCCATAAATTAATCCACAAAAAAACTTCATGCTCATAGTAACCACGGCACCTTACCATCTTACAGAATATTCCAGTGTGTAACAATAATTAAATCGTCACGCTTAGTACCAGACAAATTATTTTTAATCGGACCAGAACAATCATCAACATGCATAAAGCCATCTATTTGAATTTCGCCAGGGCTAAATCTTTTGAACTTAACTAATGACATTAAATTGGCTTTGTTTACCTCTGACCTATGGGCTACGGACACTGGGAAAAAAAGGTGTTTCAAGACGCCCCATTCCTCGCACAGGTTTATTATTCATTTTTACTTATTAAGTCTGCCAGTCAAACTGACAGAGCGCCACAACAGCTTGCGCCAATTGCTGTGGCCCCTTTTTTACCCTCCGAACCATGATACACAACAGAAGACAGACCACAACACCGGGAAGTACGTGCCCTACTCATTCCGACAAAACCGCCTGCTAATTGGAATGGCTGTAAATGATTGCTCAAGTAGTAAGTTTGCTGCACAGTTGTGAGAATAATGCATGCCATCCTTCAAAGAACAATTAAGGGTGAGTGTTTTTTGGAATGGTCCCGGCTTTTCTTCCCTGATTAAACTTAATATAAGTCTATAAACCCGAAAAATCTATGCTCACTAGTTGCCCAAACAGAACAGGCACTGATCATGCCTTCTTTAAGCACTCTACAGTTTTGTGTTTAAATTCAAACACAAAGATAAATACATGAGAAGGCTGATTTCATAGTTTGGCAAACTTAGAATACCCTGGCCAATGAAGTCCGACATCGTACCTCCATCGCAAAACTGACGGTTTCTTTAAACCGAGAAGACATTTGCGAAAATTTATTTTCTGGCAAAGGATTACAGGAGAAAACTTCGCGTAAAAAAGCGTGCTTCCTTGGCGACGTAACTTACCTTTAACTGTTTTAGGCGACCAGTTCTCGCAAACAACAACCTTGAACCAGCGACCGCTCGATTTTAGCTGTACCTCTTGCCCCGAACGTAGCGTTTCGTAAGCAGGCTTTATGTCACTTCTTTTCACTTTTTGTTTCACTCCATTCCATTTATCTCGAGAGACCCATTGAATTAGGATTTTATCATTTTTCCCCATGACGGAGTGCAATAAAACTTGGTTTGGATAGCCGATATAACTTCGTGTTGAGTGTTACAGAAAAATTGCACTTTCGTATTAATAACGAAGTGGTTACAAATAAAAACTGATGATGATTGGTCTGGATATTAAACACCTCTCAAATATGAAAGAAAAGTTATCTAATTGGCAAAACTGAATCCACAACCTATTCGATCTCTGAAACAAAAGAACCCGATCGACTATTGTTGACAAAAATATGGTTTGAAGCAAATTTACAAGGTAGTCGCTGGGAAATCTAGAACACTTCGTGCGCTCTAGTTGGATACAGGTAAGCTGAGGTATTGAAAATATAGACCTTATATTTCTTTTTGTGTGTACAGATCGCTTGAGCTTCATAAGTTCGTCACTACCAAACAGCACATTACAGGGGATATTAAAAAAACGACAACACTTTAAACTGAAATTATCGCAAGGTTCATTAAGATCCCTTGTTTATTTGTGCTTTTCGTTTCCACTAAAATCTCTCTTCCACAATCAAGTCATCTGTGAAAAAAGTGACCTCGTCCCGGCCTCTAAACTTTTCTTAGAAAGGACACAATAAATTGTGTAGAATACTGGTTGACAAACAAGCACCTCAGGAGCAAAGTAAACGTTAAAATATTTACAAATCGGTCTTGTTTGATCAGAACCTTTCAAAACCATTTTGCTGCAGCAAATAAACCTTGAACGGTACAAATCAGCAAAGGAAGTCCACGGAAGTAGAAAAAACATTATGGAAAGTGAGACTTGGGGTAGCGTTATACCAATGTATAATCGTTTAATGCATATCAAATAAAATTATAGTTTCCGTGCTCGGAGGTTATCGTGAAGTGCAGCTTTGCTCTGTTTTCTCAGGAACGGTTTTTAGTTTTGATTTGTTTTAAGGGCCGTGAGTTAATCAGTTTATTAAGGCGCTGTTACACTTAAATATGTTTCGTGCAACTTGTCTCGCAATGTTTTGCCGACATTGTGGAGGGACAAGTTGCACGAAACATTTCAGTGTAACATACCCTGCAACGGCCAAAATCGTTGCGAGACAAGTTGCACGAAAAGTAGAACTTAATTCTCCTTTCGGCAACGGCTCTTGCAACTTATCTCGCAACGATTTTGGCCGTTGCAGGGTATGTTACACTGTGAAATGTTTCGTGCAACTTATCCCGCCACAATGTTGCCAGAGCATTGCGAGGCAAGTTGCACGAAACATTTCACAGTGTAACAGCGCCTTTACAGTCAAATGTTTCTTTTCTTGTTTCGTTTAATATAATTACCGTTACTTTTATGCGTGAGACTCGCAGCACTTAGAATAATTTAAGCGAGTTTCTTAACTACTTCGCAATTTGACGTCGTTTGCGGTAAACTGTGATTGCGGTTCGTGTAAATAAGATCGCCCTCATGCCACGATGGCAAATCCCGTTTGTGTATCATAATTTCTCATTAATAAATTATTCATATATTCAGGAGTGTTTCCATTCCGTTCTATTGTGGGCTAAGTTTAGCGATTTACACAAGCTTCAGAATAAAAGTGAACCCGATTTTGAAAAGTACGAAACTTCTTCTTTCGACTTTTCGGAATCCATACCGGTCCCTATGAAAAACACGGGTTTAATAACAATTAAATTAAGGACGCGTTCGATTGACCGTATTCCGGAATAGGAATACATTAATGTGCCAACAAGAGCCCCATTGGCTGTCGAAACAAAAGGTTTCGTTTCTGTGGCTGGCAGATTTGAATAACAAAAGCAATGTTTGTAAACAGATATCTTCCCCCATGCAATGGATCTGTTGGTGGGTCAGGGTGGGAGGATTTACCGATTACAAAAACGGGCCCTGCTTCAAATTCCAGACAGCGTTGTCCCAGACTGACCTTGAACCCAATTTCCATGTATAGTTGAACCGCGTTATATCGAAGTCGTAAGGGAAAGAGAAAATAGTTCAAGAAAGTGGGGTTCGAAATAGCCGGTTCGTCATAAAATACTCTTCACGGAATATATCGTGATGCTGGAAGGCCTTTTGGTCTTAACTGAAAGTTTCACAATATTTTCATTATTTAAATTAGAGCAAAGATGGTAACTTTATCTGAAAATCTAAAAGTGTAGAGAGGAATTCTATATCTACCGACTTTTCCTGCTAGAAATCTACGTTTCATCTCCATAATTGTGGTTTATTCCACGGGAATGGCAGATTGTGCAATTCGAATTGTGCGCAATGGGAAAATTGTAAAGTTTTTCTGACAGTGTCTGAAGTTAGTTAACCAACTTTTTAATTAAACTTCGAAATAAAAGGAAAGCATTAGGTCCATAGGAAACAAGAATTAGTTCGAGTAAGCGGGAAATTCGGAATAACCAAGTTCGAATTAAATGTAGTAAAACGACTCAAAAAAAGAGAGGGGAAAACCAAGGGAAATGAACATTTGTTCGAAATAGCGGGGAATTCGAAATAACGGGGTTCAACTCTATTTCAGAAGCAATGCATGATTAGTCAATGGTGGCCAATCATTGTTGATATTGTGTTCTTCATCTACTACACTGTCAAATCACGATCTTGTCACTGGTCTTTCGCTTTTAATTGAGTAAAGACTAGTGGATCATTACAAAATAAGCTTTTTTAAGAAAATAGACAGAAACTAACGCCTCAATCTTGTCATCGCCCATATCCAAAAGAGATTCACCACTGAATTTACCAGTGCAGTGTCTTTGGAGTAACTTGCTTAAAAAGACCACCCTCAGTGAATCAGAAGTTCGAGGGAAAAACACTGGGACTGATGTTGCCCCGTGTGGGAAAATTACTGACTTGTGTCTTACCTCATGCAGAGTCTCTTTTAAGGCCAGAGAGTAGTAGTCATTTTTGCAGATTTGTGGAGAAAATAACCAATTACATAGCTTGATTTTTCCTTCAGATAGACCTGCGTTGGGGCCACAAAAGCTTTCACACCGCTTAAATAGTTTGAAATGGTGCTTGATTTGTAACTATTATTGGTCTGATGTAGAAACTAGGTTTCTTTAGCATTTTGAAACTTTCCACCCTTATAGAAAACCCAAAGTCGTTTGAAACATTTTAAAAATCCATTGAAAAAAAAACCCTTTAGCACGTTTGAAGCTCTATACTGAAATCCACTTGAGGCTGATTTCGCTACACTTCAACGTGCGTTAAGGCGTAGTTGGTCATTTATAATTACCTGGTGTTCGTTTGTCGGTTGATTTTAATTTTATAGTAGGTGAATTTAGGCTAAGAAGACTTCCCCCTACTCGAATTGTATTCATAAAAAAGAGCAACAACAAAAGTTCATGTAGGAACAATGTATCAAAGTTAAGTTTTGAGATCATGGTTGTTATTATAATAATTCAAAAGTTGTTCTCAAGTTTGTTCAAGTTATATATTCAAACTTACGTGCTTCCTCTGCCTTCCTTTTCCTAATTGAGTCGTTAACTTTATTGATATTTCCTTGTATTTCTGCTTGGGTTAAAAGAGTGTCATAGACATCCGTTCCGTCTTTGCCTGGGGACTGTGCATCCATAAACATAAAAAAAATCATAGAATCCCTTCTTAACAAAAGGCGAAAGTTTTCACTGCGAAAGAGTTTGTGGATAAAGCTCCACCAAATTACGGCAACTGATACAGAAACGCATGCTATGTGGAAAGCCTTTGGCACCTTTCATTTTTCACTTGTACAAGAACATGATTGTGCAAAGTTTGCGCTTTGAAAGGAGCATCAAATTCTATTGTCATCTGCGCACGCGTTGTAATAGAAAAGACAATACATGAAACAAAAACTGGCAAACGGCAAATTTCTACTTGTTGTAAAAAAGTATAAAATATATTAATTTCCCTTTGGAGTGGTTGATCTATAGCTAGCAGGCAAGAAAATAGCCAAAATGGGTCAAGTTTCTTTGGCACACTCATAGTTAAGGCGTATCAAATGTTGACAAAGACGATTTTTTTCCCTACAGAAAAAAACTGTCTAGAACTTCGAATAAAATGCCAGTGTGCCGAACTAAGCAAACTGGCTGTACTGTACTCCTTATTTCCACTCTTATGAAAAATTTTTTCGTGAGATTGATTAACCAAAACACTCTTCAGTTTCGCGTCAACGTGAAAGGTTCGAGCCCGATGTGACGAGAAAGCAATGGTGCCTTCCTTGTGTTGGTGTCAGCGAAACTACAGTACTGTATAGATTGTTAAAACGTCACTTTACAGACACAACGGCCAGAAATTGAACGCGTTAACACTCACTGAGAGTTCTTGCCTGCAAATAGCTCTGTTTTGGTTAAACATTTTTAGCGATATTGTCGGTGAAAGTTGCTGAAAAGCTAAACGAATTATTGTGAGAAGGCAATGATGTAGAGAGATTTAGTATCACGTTTAAGTGAAACAGCAAACATCGGATTCCGTTTAAAGTTTCACGTAAAATGGAGTGAAGCTTGTGACTTTAGCTTCGCGAGACCCACGGAAACTGGAAATGGACCACGGAGTTCGGAGTTTTCTTAAACACTGTTTGTAGAAAAAGACTCCACATAAAGTGAAAAACCTTCCGTGTTAAATTTTGTGAGTTTCGATGAAGCTATTTTGTGAGTCAACAAAGAGACAACGTGAATTCATGAAGAAAATTGCGGTAAGGAGTCAGTTATGAACGTTCTATAACCACGGCACCTAATTTTGCGTTGCTTGACTAAACGGGAGATGGTTTTGGGTTTCTCTTTTTCCCCACAAACAGCTTGTTACGTGAAAGAAAATTCCACGTGTACTGCTAACGCGAAAATGCCTACTGTCACGTAGAAACAGCTAGCAGCAAACGGGAAACGCGAAAAATGGCGAGAAAATCATGGTCACGTGGTCATTTCATGTCTTTTCTTTTTTTCATTTTATTTTATTTTATTTTATTTTATTTTATTTTATTTTATTTTTACAAAAGCGATTTATGGTCACTTTTGCCGGTCGCATTTCACGTGATGCTAAGTCTCTCTAATAACTGGGGAGACAATACTGTCGGGTGAATCTAAACAACGCAAGGTTGATTTGTGGTGGATGCCATTAGTTTGTTTAACAAAATGCCAAGAGTTTTGCGACTCAAAGTGCATCACCAAAACGAAATCCAGCAGTAAACCAATCAGATTGCAGGATTCAGTACATTTAACGGTTAGGTTTGTTAAAATATCCAAAGGAATTTTGACCCATACTCTACCTTTGCTAGTGCTTGTGTTGCCTTTTTCAACTTGGCGTCATATAAAGTTGACTGGTAAGGTTCCGAGTTTTCAGGGGTAACATCAACTAAATGAGCACTGGGATTGCGCAGAACTTCAAGAGTGTTCTCTGCAACTTGGTGATCAATTGCATCATTGATGGCAATCACTGCAGCATGTACTGTGCGAAACAATAACCATGAACATAAAAAGCGGATTCTGGAAGACGATATATATGTACTTAACTGACCACTCCTCCCAGGGGCTTTTCACGGCCAATGAAACAAATGATACAAAAAAACGAAAAGGACCTAAGGGAATACCTGATGAAAAGGACGAAGACCAGAGGTTTCCCAGAAAACCTCCACAAGGAGGTCTTGTCACTATTTAAAAATTTGGTCACTCAAACTGTGTGAAATGGAGACGTGGAGAAAGTGTCTTTTGCCATCATTTTGTGAAGTCGATTCCCAGAAAGAACACATTTTGACAAAGCAATCTCATCTTGGGTCACAAAATCACATCATCACACAAATGACCTATTCCTGTGCCCTCTGTTGTTTTAGCAAGAATTTGAAAGCTGACATTTCAAGCGTTAGCAATTTGTCAAAGGAGATGGCTGATGCTTGAAATGTCAGCTTTCAAATTTCTTTACCGCGGTCAATTTACCATATCAACCCAGTTGATAAACCCAATTCTGTGCGTCAATCAATCCAAGGTAAACTTGAGTACAATGATGCAGGAGCAGAATAAAAAGATTTCAACTTGAAGACACCCTTAAATGCCAAAAATTACCATACTTTGGTTTTTTAACATTAATTTTTTTACTTACATGCAGCCTCATCTACTGGCATCTGCAAAAATGCAATGAAAAATGGTTAGCCGATTTATAGAAGTAATCACAAGAAAGGGGCAAGTGAAGCCAAATAATGAACACACACGAGCTTATCAATTCAACCTTGTTTGATTAAAAATCTCCTTTCCACAGTACTCTTTACAAAATATGAGACTTTATTATAAAAAAAATAATAAGTGCTAGTTTCATATAGCTTTAATTTAAAAATACTTTTACCAACACCTATATTTTAAATTAAACTTATGCACAAAAAAAAGCAAAAATTGGTAATTTTAAACAATAAATTTAATGAAACAGACTTGGCATACTTTTTGAAAACAATTACTTGCTACCTTGATATGAATCTAAATTTACATTACAAGTAGCTCTCAATTTACACAAGTTAAAAGCATCTTATATTAGTCTTTGTCCTACGATGCAAGTAGCATTCTTGCCATAATGCAAGTAGAGTTAGTAGTGCAAAGTGCCCTGATTTAGATTGCACTCATCCAAGCTTTGTATAGTTCTTGGAAAGTAAATTAAGTATTTTGTCTGCTCATACCACCACATGTTCGCTATTCTGTTCAATTAAGCACTGCAATTACTTCAAACAACCTCAATAAACAACCCCATTGAGGTTGTTTGAAGTAATTATCATCCAGTTATGGGACTGTAATTAGTTGATACAAACCCATTTCACATTTAATTTGATTAGAATTCAATCATAATTGAGGCCTCATGTGTACACGGCTGTATTCAAACTGTTATCTCTCGCATACCCTCACTTTCCGTTGAGTTTATTCCTCCACATAAATTTTAACGCTAGTGTTTCAATCCCTTTTTCCACTCTGAAATAAAATGATTGTACTTTTCTGTATCCTTGAAAAGTTCCACTTGATTTCTGACCACATTACACCACCATCTGGAAGAAACCTCTGTACACTTAAATAATACCTAAAGTCTGTTACCATTGCAAGAGTAAATTCACAATAAAGTCTTAATTTGCAGTATTTTAGAGTAAATAAGAATACTATAAACTCCAACACTAGTGCAGGTCCTGCCATTCCTACCTCACTTTCCAAAATGCCACCAATCTTGCTAAATGCTGGCATTTGAATTCCATACTTCTCCAGCTCTTTCCTCATGGCACTGATCTGCTCATCTAAACAACAAAAGGTTTTTAAGTGTGCATAAAAAGGAGCAAATGCAAAATTATTGTTTACGTGCACTGGACAAACATTTTAACATTACCGGTAAAGGTTGCCTTGCCATACAGATCTTGTATTTGAGGTGCCAATCCTAACTTGAACAGGAATAAGCTAGGGAAAACAAATCAAACTTTCTTTAGGAAAACATATCAACTTGTCTGTTTTTAAAAAGGTTACAAGATTAGAATTCTTGTTTATTTCAATAAAAGTTTTTTTTTTAATTCACATGTCAAGTTACCTCTTATTAGCAATACTTTTTTAGGCTGTGTTTGTCAAAGTCTTGCATGCACCTAAAGCAAGTTTCTTGGTGTCTCACGCTTTACTCTGATCTACAAAGACAAGGCCTTCAAGCTAAGACCACCTTACTTCAAGCAGGAGGATGGGAGGAAACATGCCAGTCTCATGCCATTCAGCAACACACACTACCCTCCCCGACTTGTAAACACACGACTATCCACCAAAGACAGCACAAGACGTCACATTTCAAGTACCAACAATTACTTGTTCACTCATTGTTTAACCCATTGACTCCCAGGGGTTCCCCATTGACAAGTAAAATGGTCTGGCGGTTCAGTCTGGTTTGGGTGTCAAAGGGTTAACAAATTGATTCCTGGGATTGAGACAGATTGTACCCACAAAAAGGTGGCTGGGAGGCTGTTCCACACCCTTAATGCAGAGTGAAGGAACGTTTTGTATAGAGCTTTTGTTGTAGAGTTTTCTGATGTTCTCTGGGAAGTATCATGATTTACTCCAATAATTCAGATAAATGGATAAAGGAGCTTGGGTGGCTGCAAACCAGAAATTGGGGAAATAATATCATGATAACTCTTTTTTGAGGAATGTGTAAATTCTTCAAAAAAACTCTCTCTCATAGCAAAGTAAGACAGTTTTCCCTTGGAGAAAATGAGATAAAAATACTTTGAAGTGTGAAATTCAATTTGGCTTAACATGTGGGTCCCAATAATACATACTGTAAGAAGGAAAAATTAGAACAAATCACCTTACAGTGGTATACCAGAAATTTTCCATGTACATGTATAATAACTCCTAGTTTGCTTTAAAAATACTGTAACTCAACACAAATCTTGGTTGACAAGTATGTGTAGTAGTTTTATTGGTACAGTCATGAATCCAAATCAACAAAACAATGAAAAAACAATGGCCTGCATGCATCAAAATAGAAAACATTCTCTAGGGAAAACTACTTTTTGCAACCAACACATTCATTTTATTTTCATTGCTCTAAATAATTACAATTTTAAAACAAGACCACGTTTATTTTGTTTTTTCAGTACAGGAAAGATGTTGCAATACCTGTAATCTGATTGGTTACCCAAGCAGGTCAGACACGGTTTTCCAGAAACACCAGTGTTGATACTAACAGTAGCCATCTAGCCATAGGCTAGTGAAACTTCAGTTTTGGCTAGTAGATTTTGTGGGCTAGTACTTAAAGACGGAATGCCGGAACGGTGGAACAGTAGAACGGCAGAATACTTAAACACGGAACGCCGGAATACTTAAACACGGAACAGTTGTGAAAATTCTGACAATTGGAACACATGGTTTTCCCCCCCACAAGTGTTCGGGGCAAACCAGGATGATTAACATAATAATGTTGTCTTGGGCATAACGAACGCAGTGGACAAAAGCCGACAGAAGACTTCAAAAATGAATGACAAAAGACTTCAAAATGAATGTAGGCAATTCCAGTTAAAATGAAAAAGGATTTGTCCAACTCTAAATGTTGAAGATACTCACAAGCACAAATATGAAATAGACATTGGAAATTTTCGTGTTCCAAAGGCGGAAAGCTCTAAAAGGCATTTCTGTTTCTTCAAATAAAACATGATTGTTCAACGGCTTAGTAACCTGGCGCAATACCTCATGTTTGCGTGCAAGCAGTGTCACTTGTGTTGCGTGAAAATGCTGGTTGGTAATGATCGTTTTTTAGTCTTTATACAAACCTGGCTGATTTAAATGCTTTTGCAAACTTCGTATTGTTTGGTTTATGAATTTTGTTTTGTTTGTCATGTGAGAAACTATAAGTCAAGGACCAATTAAACCTACATTTTTGCATCATTCGCAAGTTATTTTCAAAGATTGACTCCTGCTTCTGTGACGTTGTGCTTATCCTCTAAAGCCCTTTATCGTTGAACAACGAAACAGGTTAGTTTGAGGTTTACATGTTCGATTTTCTGAGAACCTTTTTGAAACTCAAGGACAAAATGCCCGCATATACAACAACTGCTGAACCACAAAACTATTAAGCACTTGAGTCCCTGATTTTTTGTGTATCCACATTTCCAGAAACCGAAGGGAGGGAGGTTGTGAGTTCGACTCCGGCTGGACCAACACTCAGGGTCTTAAAATAACTGAGGAGAATGTGCTGCCTTTGTAATTACATCTGCAAACGGTTAGACTTTCAAGTCTTCTCGGATAAGGACTGTAAACCGGAGGTCCCATCTCATAACCCTTGTTGGAAATTAAATAGTATGGGACATTAAAGAACCCACTCACTGTTCGATAAGAGTAGGGGACGTAGTCCCTGGTGTTGTGGTCCAACCTAAGCTGGACGGGGGCATCTATCCATAAAAAAAAATTAATTGTAAACTGTGTAACAAGCAGTCTCGCTAAAGTCCCCCACAAAAGTATTGTAAAATTAGTCCTGAAAAGCCCTGTGGGGGAGAGACTAATAGCAAATCATTGTAATCAAGATAAGTGTTACATGAACATTAAACGAAGAAATTAAGGAATTGCCTTTTTGCCATCAAAAATGGGGCAAGGCTGTGCTCTAAGGAAAATTTCGGGGAGCCCTTCGGGCTCCCAAGCATTTCAGCTGGGGTGCCCAGCCCTCCAAGTTGGTCCCCCGAATTAATTATTTATTTATTTAATTAATTATCTGAGATCAGCAATGCAGGAAGATCTTCATCCATCTCTCTCTCAACAAAACATTGCTGCTACTGTTCTGGTGATTGTCAAACTCGCTAGTGCAAGAAAAACCCGCAACCCGTCAAATTCTTCACGCCATACTTCAGAAAGATGAGGAAAGTGGCAATGCCTCCAATGTTTTCAGGTTTAAAAGTGAAAAAGTAAAGATTGTGGCAGTTTTATGTAAAAACGTTTGGGTCTAATACAGGTAAACGTTTTTACTGGTTAGTTGAGTTAAAAATGAATTTTCAAAATGTGAATCAATGCCGCTTGATTCATGTGGAGCTTTTGTGAAAACTGCCGTGAAACAATTAAACCACACGACCCAAAAGGTATCAATTTTTTTTGAGCAAGTCATCTTGATTTGGACGAAAATCATTGCTACAGGACAGAACTAAAGTATTTTTTCTTATACATGTATTATCAGTAAAATGTTTTAATAGTGGAATGAGCTTTTTGTGGATTTGGTCAAAGCGCCAGTCACAGCGTTATTTGTTTAGGGCACGCAATGGTTTGTCACGAACTAAAGACAACGCGGGATTGCTCTGTTTCTAAAACAACAACAACAACGTAATAACATTATATCCTTCCTTTTTTTCTTATTTCGTTATTTCATATACTGGGAAAAAACAACCATAACCAAAATGTCTTTTAGCCAAGCAGGCGCAGCCGCAAAA
>NC_090870.1:25717841-25725341 GCF_036669935.1 Montipora foliosa | reverse complement strand
TGGTTTACTTTGCTTTAATTTAAATATATACTTACACTTTCGCCTCTTCCAAATGGCACAAGTACTGATAAGCCATTTGTTGTTTACGCTGTTCGTCCATTTCAGAGCCTGACGCTCTCTCGGGACCCGCATCTTCGAAAGAAAACAGTAGAAAAAAGTGAAACTAAATTCGAAAACAAACTGACCATCGTCTTGATCGCAGTTTGAATGCACAAGTAAAGACTTCTGTGATTTACCTTCGCCCATGTAAGCGCCAGACGATTCATTCCAGCGTCCATCTACTTGTTCAATACTGATTACTTGTGTTGCCATCCCTCAAGAAACAAGAATAGTTTCAACTGCCGAGTCAATTAAGAAGCAACTACAAGGGGGTGGCACCATGTAGTGTTTCCAGCATTATGCTGAATGGAGGGAATTTCGAATAACAAGATCGTCATTATGGGATAAGTATTTGAGGAGTATTGGTTCCTAGGCCCTCGCCCATTGTCACAGCTTCTCACAGCTTCCACTTTGCTTCCACTTAGTCACGCTAGAGTGCTGAAGGAAATACCACATCCTCCACTAACTAGTCTACTAACTGTTCTCGTCTACAAAGATATTCCGTTAATCGGATATGAACATCACAGTACAAAGATATACATTAAACTACAAATATCTAGAGTAAAAAATAAAGTTCCAGTTATACATGTATTTAACAATTAGACCCGTAGCCCGCAAGGGCTACGGGTCAATAGCCCATGGGGCGAAGCCGAATGATGATGTGCTATTGACCCGTGGCCCTTGAGGGCGAAGGGTCTAATTGTTTTCGTATCACCTAACTAGTCAGACAGAAAAGGCAATCATTAAAAGTTAGCAAATGCAAGTTGAAGAAATATTTATTTGGCAATAAAACGAAAGAAAGCGTCACGCTTTTCGCTGCTCCAGGAGTATTACTAATACAACCTCGTTCCCAGGGTCTCTCTTCTCTGCCTCCATTGTCGACAATGGAGGCAGCGAAGAGAGACCCTGGGAACGAGGTTGTTACTAATAGTCCTCTAATAGCGTAGCCAATCATGATGCAGGATTTGCATTAGTCCACTAGTTGGGTGATACTAAATAGATTTAGCCAAGCCCAAAAGCGGAGCTCCCGGGCTGTTTTTTTTTTTGCTTATTCACTGTAGGGTTAGTGAAAATAAAAGGTTTTCGAATTGTCCGAGTTTTGGTGTTTATGCATGGTTACTTTGAATTAAATCATTTTCTTAGCTTTCTTCTGTAGAACAATTCATTGCCCAACTAGTATCGCATGAGTTTTAAAAGAAAACAGCAAATAGTCAGGCTGTTAAGAGAGTTTTATGATAAAAGAATCAAACTCTGCATGTTTGTTGGCCTTCATGAAGTTAACAATTATGGCCAAGAAGTCATGTAACGGCAATTAACGGTTCGTACTAAAAAAAATGCTGACGTCAGCATTTTCAGGGGTTCACTTTTTCAAGTAGTTTCCTGTCAAATGTATAGAAAATTTCAGATAAGCTACAGATCTATTCAGAAATATGTTATTTGGATCCAGAAACCAGCAAAATGTCGTATTCACATTACACTTTCATTATTTTTATTGTCAGTAAAACTCTGTAAATAGCGTTACATTTTAGAGAAACTTACATGAAAAATGTTTCAAGGACTAGACAGGACAAACGCGGGATACCTATTGGCCAAGATAGGAAATTCAAAGACCTCAGAGCTTTGGTCTAACTAGTACATCTTTCAAAGACCTCCCTTTACTATATGAAATTAGGTGGAGGGGGGGGGGGGAGGGGGTTAAAGATTTCTCTTAGTAAGGGCTGGTTTTGTATATAAGATGCCATTTTTGCTTTAAAGTATGTTTGACGTTTCACACTGATGGGTGACATTCTGTAGCACACAGCAATTTTTTTTTCTTTTGTAGAGCCGACATTCATTCGCAAAAATTGACTTCAGATAGAGCCATGTTCACAAGGTTATCTGGATAACCCCTGTGGCACAATCTTAAGATTCTAAAAAACTGTAGGGCGTCGCCTTTCGTGAAGCCTTTCCTCATGCCTGGAGGGTGGCAGAAGTTGAAGTGCGTGTATTGGAAAATGTGTGCTCACATCAAGAATAGAGTGCTTTTTGACCTTTTTGAATCTCTCCGCCTTATCTACTTATATGTATCCAAAACTATAAGCCACTTTATTACTCATGGCATTAGAAACCTCTCAAAAAGCCAAAGAACTCATCAATGCTCTCCATCACGGAGACCACATTGATGACATGACTAAGGAATGGTTATCCCTGACACCAAACCCGCCACGAATTTCCGGCTTTCTACACTCTAACAAAGATTCACAAACCTAACCCGGTGGGGAGACTATCATATCCGGCTGCGAAAGCCCTAATGAACGAATCTAAGGTCTTGACTTTCTTATCCTGACCAATAGGAGTCCAATAGTAGTGATAGTCCAATAGACAAGACGGCAACTATTTCGCATGCGTTCCATTAGTTTAGGTAAGATTTCCCCAACAACTGAAGCTCTAAAGCAACATATCCTCCGAGCATCGTATCAAGGTAGCCATGTTTGGGGTCAAGTACACCTAGCACTTCCATAGCTTCCAAGTCCTGCTGAATGGGGATGACACTGGGAGGGTCAAGGGAAATCTTTGTGGCCAACACTTCCACAAACCCAGCAAAGCTGCTATGAGCTCATTTATTGTTCCTGCAAGGAAGCCTGCACAGGGTTGAGTAAGTGCTCAAAAGCAAATCTTCAGTGCACTGCCCTGTGCGCTTGTAGTCAAAGCCATGTTTGCAGCCTCTTGTGTGGAATGCATCTTTCTCAAAGTATAAAAGGTGTTTACCAACCAACAAAATAATGCAAAAGATCATAGACAGTCTTGAAAACTGCTGATGGAAATGACAATGGAGAATGCAGATTTACGATCAGAGACAATTACAAATATATATATATGGTGGTACTGGTACAATTTCCGTTCGATGTCGTGCTAAGGCTAAGGATGCGCAATGTTCGACACAAGAATTTTCGCCTACGCATAGATTACATTGTGGGGGAAACTGAAACTTATCAATACACTGATCACGCAAATAAAACCCTTATATTCCCAAAATGAATTAAATTTTATTGCGGCATTCATTTGTGTTTTTACGATAAAGGGAGCAAAAGGAACATTTCACCTCTAATGAATAAAATCCAGTAGAGATGCAAAATTGTTTTTATTGCTACGCAATTACTTACGGTGATTTTCGAAATCTCTGGCTTTTCTATCATTACAGAAACAGTATAGCGAAAATTTGGACAAATGTCGTAAATTACACGAAACGTTGTTATCAATAAAGTTTCGATATTTAGGGCCCCTTTTATATGGTCTTGGTTACACATAGTTAAGTAGGATCAACTTGTCTCGGTCAGTTTAATTAGTATGACATCTTTAATTATAGATTACTTGTGAAGACAAGTATTATTTTTTTATATTATCGATGTGCTCTTTTTACCATTATGCTTATGATTACAATTCCAATTCCTGGTGATATTATGCTTGAATTCTTTTTTGATGTTTTCTGGAAGTTTTGACACTCAGTTCAACAAATTTATTTAATGCAACCACGTTCTTCACTGAAAAAAATGGCCCAATAAAACTGATGACGTCAGCATTTTTCTCAAAACCAGCTTGGTTATAGGAAATTTTGGCTATGAGGGGTCATATGCGCCAAAATCCTATTTCAAATTATATTTTGAAGATCCTGTATATTTTATTGACTCAATGGAATAGAATTAAGGAAATCAGAACAGAAATCGAAGCAACAGATTAGAAATTGAAGTAACAGAAATTGGAGCAACAGAACAGAAATTGTAGTAACAGAACAGAAATTGAAGCCATAGAACAGAGATTGGAGCAACAGAAAAAATGAAGGCGACAGAACGGAATTTAGAACAGAACAGAAATTGAAGCGACAGAACGGAATTTAGAACAGAACAGAAATTGGAGCAACAGAACAAAAATGTCAAAATTGACAATTTCGGTTCTTGTGATTAACGAACCGAGTGGAGCCTGGGTGGGAACCAATTGCACACCCGCTCCAAGAAAATATATTCCATTTTCAACATAGCTGCTCCTCGTGAAGGCAAAGATCTCCCTACTAGGCGCATTTCATTACTCGAAGAATTTAAAGATCTCATCGAGGCCTAAAAAATGAAAGCAGGGGAACCCAAAGCGAACTCCAAGCTACAATAGTACTAGTACATCGTCATGGGTCCCACAAGTTCAGCAGAGAGACCAGAGAGTCGTGCAGAATTTTCTGTCGCTATTTGCACAGTATAATTCCGCCAGGGGCCAGATACTGTAGGTTGGACATTATTAGAGCTCACATCGTCACTAACGATATCGCTAAACACAGTGTGTTGCAGGTTGAACAGTTGTGCAATATCATTCGGTGTGTCGGCGGTCATTGTCCCGTCGTCCGAGACGTCATTATCAAAGGAGACCCCTAACTTCATGTGCACTGGGACGCTTGCAGATTTGTTCTTTAATTTAAAGAGAGACCAGAAGCGCTTGGGGTTCTCCTGGACAATGTTATCAAGGGAGTTGAAGAAATTTGCGCGACTTTCACAAACCATTGGTTCACATCCTTGCGGAGTTGTTTGAATTTCTCTTTCAGTGATTGGTTTGTTGGTGACTTTTTGAGCCTTCTACGAAGTGTCTCTTTGCTTCTGATGGTATGTACTATGTCGCCAGTTATCGACGGCGGTGAATTTTTACCTTTGATTTTCTTTTTAGGTACAAAATCTGCAACTGCAGCCATAAATGTGTCGTTCCACGGCATCCAGTTGGTATTCACACAAGTGTTGGGATCTAGCACGGCAGATACGCTTATAGCCTCAAGTGCAGATCGCAAACCTTCAAAATCCCCTCTCCTGTAGTCAAAAATCTTCCTGACCAATCGCAGAGCCGCTTTTATTGATGTTTTGTACTGAAAAACTATTGTTCCGTGATCGGTTTGTATGCTGCTTTGTTTAGGGTTGAGAACCGTGACCTCTTCTACGCGCTCGGGTGTGCGTCAAGAAGTAATCACCTAACATTTTCATGAACCTAAGTTCACTAGCACCTGTAGTTAGCTCTGGCGTCTCTCTGGCGTTCCCGATCTACGATTTGGGTCAAAGTTCTACTTTTCGCGAACTTAAAGCTGTTTTTATGTTTTGCTTTTTTTTGTTGAGCACCTAAAGCACAAGAAAGTAAAAAAAATTTAACGACAATCATAGTGCCGCCAGGATAGTTTCTGTTGGTAGCTCTTAGGTCCATCTTCAGTTGGTGGCTCTGAGCATCTTTTGTTTTTGTTTTTCCCAGGGTATTGCCTTGGAAGCGCAATGGATTCCTAAGTCGTTCAACGCCGATCTTTTGAGCCTGTTCGTTGACAAGGATGATTAGAGGGTTTATCCCTCTGTGTTTCGACTGGTTGATGCCAAATGGGGTCCCCAAACGGTCGACCGTTTTGCCTCCTATTATAACGCTCAGCTTCCGCGTTTTAACTCCAAGTTTGCTTCTCCCGGTTGCGCCGGTGTTGATGCCTTGCTCCAGGATTGGAGTGGAGAGAATAACTGGGTTTGCCCTCCGGTGGGCCTCGTCATGAAACCCTTTCGAGTTCTCACGGCTTTTTCCCGTCGTGGGACTTGGATTACTCCTTTTGCCCTCTTTCATGCGATGGACCTTTACGGTTTAAGTTATTCGTCAGGGAGCTTTTTGTGCTTTCCGCCATACACGATGTCATTTTGGAAGGCCCAGATGCAGATCTGTCTCACCCGTACGTTTTTCGCGGTTGCCCAAAATTCAGAATGTTGGCTTTGCGTGTAGATTTTGAGTGAGTTGTTGGTAGTGTTACGGATAGTGTTTCGAGCCTGATTTGGCATATTTTCAGGGGCGTAGGCGGGGGGAGGGTCCACGGGGTGCCCGTAATCCCCCCTTTGTGACAGTCAACAACATAACACAAACCATATCTGTGTGACTGTAACAGAGTAATTTATGTCACCTGCAACTTCATGTACTATCGATTTCAGACATCCGTGGACAAGGGCCTTTTTCCAGCCCACTTCAAGGTGCGAGAACGGACGTCACCCTTCCCCCCCCCCCCCCCCCGGCAATCGATGCTCATCAGAAAAACCATGACCGGTAAGTACCCTGGGTGCGAGAGAATGTGACCCCCCACTTTATAAAATCCTGGCTACACCCCTGATTTTGAGCCTGAATTGGCTTGGAGCCTTATTTGGCGTGCTTGGAGTTAATTTGGTCTCGTCGTGGTTTGTGCCTGTATCAGTATTTTGGGTCATTGGCGCTGCAGTTGTTTGATTTTCACGATATTTTTTCTTTGCATTCAGATGTCCTGATTTCTGGGATTTGACTTGAAGTAGCCTCATTGATCGATTCTTCGTTGACTGACATGATTCCAGGCCTCATTGATCTGCAATTAGATGCTAATGCTCCGTCCTCGGTGCTGAAATACAAATCTGCCCAGAGTGGTGTTCCCGTTATTCCAGGAAAACCTTTGCATATTACATTGTTTATCTCTGAATTAGCTAAACGTTCTTTTTACCACAATTGCTTGTAATCTCGCAATCTGATTGGCTAATTTGCCGTTGTCGATAAGAGTCTGGACAACGCTGTACACGTCATGCTCGGGTCAATTTGTCACGCAATGTAATAGTCAATCAGAAACGCTCATTTTGGGAATAAACCAATCATATCGCGAGAAAGTTATAGACAACGCTTGCTCTTTCTTTGTCATGATTTTGTTCGCGCTCTGGAAATAAAAACGTTCTTTGGCATTGAATATTGTGGTAAAAACAAATCGAAAGTTGTTTAGCGTTGTCTGTACTCTTATCGACAACGATATTCGTCATTACAGTGGTCAAATTTGTTGTGGACTCACTCGTCTGCGCCTGGTGAGTCCACAACATTTTGACCACTGTGATGACGAATATCGTTGTCGATAAGAGTACAGACAACGCTGAACCACTTTCGATTTGTTAATCTGAGAATAACACCGGTGTATCTTCTTTAGAATCTGCCGTTTATGCTATTACGTTGGGTGACGCAATAGCTTGTATCGAGGCTTGTCCTGTTAGCCATCCCTTAGTAAAGGTGCTGAGACACGAGGGGCCATGCTGCAGCGACAAAAAACTTGTGTAGTGCACACCGAGGCACGACGCAGTGAACTTCATTTCACACGTCGCTGGGACAAAATCACCCCAAAATTGGTGTTGCACAATTGTAAACGTATCAGTTCAGACGAGGGGACATCTCGCTGCAACATATCCCGGGGACATGCACCCACAACATTTTCATGTGTGTGCACAAAGTTGTGATTTTGTCCCTGCTACATGTCCGCGCTACACTTCGCTGCTACATCTCGCCTCAGTGTGCACTACACAAGTTTTTTGTCGCTGTGGCATGTCGCTGCAACATGACCCTCGTGTCTCAGCACCTTAAGGTTTGTTTTAGAAG
>NC_090870.1:25700341-25705341 GCF_036669935.1 Montipora foliosa | reverse complement strand
CTGCTTCTATCACACTATTTGATCCTTTCTTTTCAAGGTTTTCAATTCAGGACGTCTCACCGTTGAAGGATAATAACTGAACTAAACCTCGATATAACGGACATTACTTTTGTCACTTTCTAGACAAGTCGTTATATCGAAGGTTCAAATGCTGCTACGAAGCTATCAAAAAAGACGTTCGTGACAAAGTCATCCAACATGCTGAATAGTAATGGTCTATTCCATTAATTAGGTCTATTCCAGATACATATTGCATTATAATGGTATAATCGAACGTAATAAGTCAGCCAATAAAGTTGAGAAACTTCTCCTTAAAAAAACACTCTTTGTCAGACCATTGCAATAACCCCCCAAATACACAATTCAGCAGGAACTGTGCCGCTGCTTTTTTTTATCAAATCCCAAAAAGACAACAACAAATGTTGTTCGTGAAAAATTTGCAGTAATTGCAGTAACAGTCTTAAAATGATTGAACTCTGTTTCGCCATTCGACAATCGAAAACAAAGGGGGATTTTGTTTACATACCGTGTTCTGCACGAAGGCGTCTTTCAAAATTCTCTTTTGTCTTGGTCTTTAGCACGAACTCACATGCCCCAATATCTAGTTTATGTAAGTCACTCATAGTAAGTAACATGTGACCGTATATGTTGTTGCACGTTTGGCAGAGTATCTTAAAACTGAATTGACACGAAAGGTTTTGGAGAAAAGATGAACAGGTTTATTTCACGTAGTGGTGGTAATTCATGTGGCTTTTAGTTGAGTGCCGTAAGTACTTTCGCTAACGCTTCCACATTTTCTTCATTCCTTTGATTCCTACGCTTGATGATTGGCTTAACATTTGCGCGCCAAAACTTCAGCCAATCAGAATTGAGAATAAAATTACTAGTGCCTCGTTCGCACGCGTTCTCTGCACTTGGCTCCTGATATAAACTTCCCCTGTGTCATTATTGGCTTATTTATTTCTCTGCGTCTGTTCTGATTGGCCGAAGTAATTAACTTGCAGTTGAAAACCGCTCGAAGCCAATAAGGAAGCGGTGTACTTATCGACAATCTGCGAACCTACGAAGAATAGGAGACTATACATGACTTCATAGTCGGGAGGATTGGTGACTGCGTAACTGGATCTTATGGCATAAATGGTTGTAGGACTATCCGAATGGAAGTTATAGGGTAAATCGTAGATGATAAAGCTCATCTTCATGCAAGGTACTAAAAAAAACAAAACCAAACCAAAAAAAATGATTTATAAAAACCATCCAATGTTCCATTTTTTACTGGTGTGAACCAGATATTTTGTCTTTCAGTATTGATGAAAAAAGGATTCAAATCACACTTACGTATTGTCAAGCCCGTGTGTTGCTGTCGTAATCCCCTCAATTCATCGGACACGTACTGTCTCATGTCGCTAACAGTTGACAGGTGCTGCCGTTTCTAAGACCAGGAAAAAACAACGAAATATTCAGTGAGAGCGTAGAAAAGAAGACTGAAATTTATCATCTTGAAAAGGAGAGAGAGAGAGGTTAACTCCAATTAAAACGAGAAAATACAAACCCTTTCTCTCCTAAAATGGCCATCATTTATAGATTTTACTCTTTCTAACGCCGCACGATTTTACTTGTCAATGGACAACCCCTCTAGGGGCGATAGGGTTAATAAACAATTAATATACAGAATCACAAAATATATACGTGCAGTATAAACAGTGATGATTATGTTCTTAATATCTAAAAAAGAAGTTCTGTTAATAACCGTTTGAGTCAAATCTGACACTGCTTCAATCTCAGATTTCAGAAGACTTTTTTATTGGCGCAACCGACAGGCTTTTCGACTGTTTTTTTTTTTTTACGTTATGGAAATTAGCATTGCATATTGAAGCGATTAGATTTAATGAATTTTGAAAATTGTTCCACGGCACGCAATGCTTGTAGGTTGTAGCTATGGGGTGGACGAGGGCCTTTAAGTGCGTTGCAATTCGCTGACTTGAGAGTTTCCTTTATCACGAGAGGAACGAGAGAAAGAAAGCGTATGTCAAACTGACATCGACTCAGTCAAAATTCCGTTTATAATTTAGTGTTGGAGCGCTTTCTGACAGAGATTTGTTACCCATTCCAATACAACTCTTTCTTCTTTCACCAAGGTTAGTCCACTCATGGTGCGTCTCTCTCTTTGGATGCAATTGGATTTTAAAATGCTGTGGCAACCTTAAGCCTTGCCCAAATGTGGAGACTGATTGTTGGATAGCGACGTCACGCAAATTCTTTAGTGGCATGCGGCAGGAGGGGCAAGTGTAGTTCAGTAGCAGACAAACTCGCCACTTGTAAAATTTTTTTTAAGTGAACGACTTAGCATATAGAACCCAGTTAGTTGGAGAAAACGGCAAATAAATTATCTAAGTGGCTGAGAAAATGCCGAGCGTGAAGAGACTTCCCCATTAAATCCCAATGTTACGTTAATGTCACGCCACTGCAGTGCAGGTTTCGGGTTAAACCAGTGGTAGAGCCCATGACCGATGCATCTGTACTTACATCATACCCTGACTGCACCTCCTTTGTCTTTTGGCTTAGATAACCAAACACGTTGGAGAAATGACGATCTCTAATGTCACAGAACACCTTTGGGAGGCAAAGCAAAAAACAGTTGACGTATTAAACAGGGGCACCCAACGAGAATATAGTTCAAAACCACTTAAACATAGCATTGTCAAACGTATTTTAGTATTTAAACGATACATATAGGCATATTTTTATCCCCAAAAATTTTTTCATCTGTTCGGATTTCCTAGCTGAAAGTCTAGTGATCCGAAAATTATAGGGATTAAAACTTACCTTTCCGAAATTTTCAGCAAGAAAAAAGGCTCCCGAAAATTCTGGGTGACCTTTTTCGGGTAAAAATCCGTTAAAAATGGGCAATTATACCATTTTTTAGATGTTCGAAAATCCTAGGACAGTCAGACAAGCAAGAAATTTTACAACAAATGTTCCGAAAATTCTAGATCTCAAATCGTCGTCCGAACAGATATTTTCCAAAAATTGACGTTGGCTGCCCTTGATTAAATTTCTCATTCACTTGTGTCACGCGAGGCCACACTCGAAACATTTGCTTCCGTCGCATTATTCCTTAGTTAAAATGAATCTGTAGGAAATGCGATCAACACGCCATTTTCTTCAATCTTTTCATTCATTATGTGCCGGATATCAAAATGCGCGATACAGAAGGATCACTGCGCTAGTTTATCCCGCCCAGTGACATGTCACATGATACAGTGTACGGCTGACCCAGCGGCAAAGGATAGTTCATTTGAATCTGTTCGCCAGATTTCAATTAAAGTTTTGCATCAGCTGTGTTCATGGGTTACATGAGCCGCCGAAAAGAGATTGAAATATTTAAAAGTTTAAGATGATATTTACCGAGAAAATGGTTCATTTTATAGGGAGATGGCGTGGTCCAATGGTTAGGGCGTTTGGTTTGCATTCCGTTGCCCCGGGTTCAAATCCCGTTCAAACCTGTGGGGCCCGTTTCTCGCAAGTCCCGAAAAGCCATTTGTGAACCTACTAAACGCATGTTCAGGAAAGCCGATCTTTTAACACGTTTTCAAGGTACCAAAAAGCAAACTGACTGTGAAGTTTGACGACTTAATCCTCTCCGTACGTGAGATAGAGAGGGAATTGTGACACCCGAAAATGGCCCGTAAAGTTTCGGGACTTTCGAGAAACGGGCCCCTGGTTTGGATTTGTTTCCGTTTGTCCCGGATTCAACTCTACCACGCTTTGCATATAGCCAAATTGTTTCTTTCAGATTATTAAAAGTGGGGTGCCTGTACACTACCTTGATAGATCAGTGCACTTTCACAATTGATAGGGAGCTCACGCATGAGGACGGCTGGTAGACTCAGTACGGCGGAATGACGAAAAAATGTCGCGTAAGATTGGGAATGCACAGTCTCGCGCGCACAGTCTCGCGCGACATTTTTTAGTCATTTTGGCGTCCTGAGTCTTCCAGCCGTCCTGTTGCATAAGCTCCCTAATCATTGACTGAGACGGAGGGCATTTTAATCACAAGGGCACTTTTGGTAATCAAGAGGGCATGATTATTTTACAAGAGAATCTTCTTCCAGATTCTGACTCTGATGAACCTGCTTTTTTTTCACCCAAATACATTTTAAGCGCTATTTCTGTTGACAGTGATTTATTGAATTGAACTTTAACCGAATGAAAGCGTGTTAAGTTGATTGCCATTTGCTGCGGCATTAGTGAACGGTCTTCTCGGAATAATTTTGCCCTTTATGTAATAAATATGTGATCGCAATGTGCCCTCGTGCAATTAAGGTTTAATTTCACTTGTATTTTCAAAGTTTTCCAAATTGCGCACGTCGCCTCGCAATTTGTGAAAACTTTCAAAAAGCAACACTATTGTCAAATACTTGTGAAATGTTCGTGGCTAGTCTGACGCGGCGTTTCGTCAGACGAGACTTTGGGCGTGATGCTCAACGAGTTTGCCTTTGAATTCTAAAGGTCTCTGATGAGTCTCTTGGCCGAGACGAAACGCCGCGTCAGACTAGCCACAAACATTTCACAAGTACTTTCAAAATACGTGTGAAATTTATCCTTAATTGCCCTCAGGCCCATGCGATTACATATACAAACAAAGAATTTACAGTTACATTTTACATACTACAGCGTTTAAAATCGTTTCTGGTTCTTCAGCGTTCAGTATTTTGCAACTCGCTTCGAGACTCCTTTGATGGGATGGATTGTAGTTCTGGCTGATTAACTTTGTGATTTCGATGGAGTGACTAAGCTCGTCAAAATTTGGCAGAAGTGGTGTAGTAGCGTGGAGGAGTGGTTTGGCCTGGTTTGGTCTTACGTAATGCTCTGAACCAAGTTGTGACGGGAAAAGAGTGAGTTGTAAACCATTGACAATCTAAAGGACACTGAGAAAGTAGTAATAACAGGCTGGGGTCGCTCCCTTCTGTGTGGCCCCAAATAAAAATATAATACAG
>NC_090870.1:25680341-25695341 GCF_036669935.1 Montipora foliosa | reverse complement strand
ATATACCGTAGATGCTATAGTTTGTATGCTTTGTGCAATGAGGCAAGCATTAAACATGATCAAGCCCCAGTTGTTCAAAGGGTGGATAGTGCTATGTATGCCAGGGATCATGGAGAGGGACGACGACGACTTTTTCTTACAGTGTTGTTTTTGGCTTGATCAAAGACTTAGTAATTTACACTACTTGTTCATATATCAAGACTTAGGCCCCCCCCCCCCCCCCCCCCCCACCTCACTTTCAAACGTACTCTGCAGCCCCTGTAATTATGCAGTTGATAAATCATTACCCACCGGATAACTAAAATTAATTGGTTTTGCTAGTGTTTATCCGCTGGATAGTAATTTATCCCATGGTAAGCACTATCCACCTTTCAAACAACCAAGGCCAGGTAAATATATCACATGTTTTTTTCATTTTGAGGTTGTAGCGTGTAAATCCTTGCTGAAGACAAAGTGAAACAAAGGAAACATGCTGTCCTTTCAAACTAGAAAAAAAGGGTTATCACATTTCAGAGGTAAAATGGAGCTGCTTTACTCAACACCATTAATTCCATCAACACTTTCTTGTTCCATGCTCCATCTTTAACAGCAACTGGAGTTAGATTTGAAGAGTCAAAACAAACATTTCATTCACCCCAGGCCAGGTGGAGGGCTCTATAAAGGCTCGCTTCAAAAGTTGTGCACTCATAATTTCACAACTGCCCGCAGAATGGAATGTCATCTCAGACACATGCAAAGTTGGGTATAAACAATTCAATAGACCAAAAAAAAATTCCAAAAAAACCATACCTTGGCACAGTTCCCAAGCCCATATACAACTGGTATTGCACCATAAAGTTGTTGCAAAGTTGCAAGGGCACGAGCGACAAAAGAAAGTGGTGTCTGATCACCTTCCTTTAGAAACAAAAAACAAGAATTATGATTGCGATATTCATCATGGTTGCATAGTGAAGAAGACAATATTTATTTATTTATCATCAATACGTGCCGCCAAATGACAAACTGCCCTCTGTAAAACGCGCCCTTTTTGCAGACCACAAATAAACTATATGCCCTCCAAAACTCATGTGATTGTCCTATTACCGGTAATAACAAAAATAGAATGTTCTCAGTGTTCTCAAAGCACTAAAACACAAAGAGGGTACAAATCAATCTCTACTTAAAGGCCCACCTTCAACTGAAAGGCATTGCATGGAGCAATTTTCATATAAATATGAAAATCCCACCAAAGCTGAAATTTATCCAATCAGATTGCTAAGAGAAGTTTTTAATGGAAATTTCCATTTAAAAAAAAAAACGGTTCAAAAGTCTGTAGGTTGAAGGTTGGCAATTAAGCAAAATCGGTTCTCTGTAGCCTGCATTAGCAGCAGTGTTTCCGTGGGGTTCTTTTCAAAGTTTTGGCCGAGCAAAAAATGAAGAGAGTGGGTAGGGCCCCCCTCAGTCAAAACATCGAAAGCCCACACCTTGGTCTTTTTCTTTTGTGAAACCCCATGGAAACACTTGCTACGCAGACTAGGCTCTCTGGCCATTAAGTGGCTGTAGTTTTATGAAATGTCTGGTGATATTTGAGTGCACCAGCACAAGAATTCAGAGTCTCTCCCTTGGTCAGTTGTAACATTAAACTCATGAAAGTTGCCAACAGCAAGAAGCAAGAGTACCAGGTGCAAAAATTGCCAGATTCAATTCATGCTTTGATCAGAAGATTGTATAATTCTGGGTAGTTCCATATCAGTCACTTACCAAAACATAATCTTTCAGAAAGCTAGGTAACTCGAGAGTTAAAATATCCTCGTCTAAAGGAATAAACTCCAACTGAAATTCATCAAGTGACACATCTAAAATTTGAGAGACCTGGTGGTCAAAAGTCAACTACAGTACCTGAATGTTCCTGATAGGGTTTGCTTCAAAATGGGCAAGGAATGTTTTAAGGTCTGTGGGCTTTTTAAAATACTTTAGGGTGAGGGATACCATTAATAAGAAGGTGCATGAGAAAGAGGACAGGGAGTGGGCGAGTTACTACTACTATCTTGCACCAGTCAGACAAAAGACAATAACTTCATTCAGCTATGGAGTGGAACTGGCAATGTAGACTTTTGAGTGCACATGTCTTGTACAGGCCTACTATTGTCTGGTGAATAGGAAAAGATTGCAGCAACCAACTCCATATTGCAACCACTATCAACACCAGTCAGGCAGTCACCAGTCAGACAGAATCCATCCGATATTCACTAGCACTAATGAAATGCATAATTATCGACATATATAATGTATGTGTAGAAACATCTTGTTACATCAAAAGTTAGAAACATGTACCTCCATAGACTCCCTCCTGTTCCAAAATCATCTCACAGATATGTAACTGTAAAAAGAAAAAAGATACAATGAATATGCAAAATCAAAACTTACATGTATGAAGTACACTGTAAAGTTGTCCAGGTGAGATTTTACCCTCAGAAAGCCTGTTGTTGGTGACATCAACTGACATTTCGGCAACTTGAGCGAAGAAGTCATCCACAAAGGTTGTTAAAACATCAGTCAATCAGTGTTACCAACAGCAGTCCTACTCAGGACATCTCTTGCCAATGATCATACTTTGTCAAGTTTGGATATGACACCTACAAATTGTAGGTGAAAACCATATGCTATTTGTATGCAAAATGACAAAAATGCAATTTGGTATTTCAAATATGTTGTCAGAAGTGACTGCCAAATTGTTAGCTACCTCGATCTCAGAGCCTAACTTTTACAAAGAACATTTTGTTTGTGGTGTGCAATATGAAGGCAGCCCTCCTTTAGTCGAGTGCTTATTACACCATATAATAAGGATTTGGAATGCATCTTTTGAAAAGCATATTTCTCTTTAAGGTTTTCTTAATGATAAAGCGAATTCTTGGAGGGGTGGAACTACATTAATTTTACGTTAATAACCTCCAAGGCACCTCAGGCATTAAATTGCCACTTATACATGTATATTGACTGTTTTCCACCTATACCTTTTTTGGAACATAAACTATTTTATATGATCTGCGTTTTCCACTCTTCTTGTCATTGTTAACATGATCTAGGCAAAAGAATATTATATTTTCACATAAGCAGAGCATCATATGGACTTCAGATGGATGACTTAAAAAACCGGTTCCCCTTAAGGTGGCTCCAATTACCTGTTTCAAAGCTGTCACGCAACATTCTTATTAGAACGTTTGGCACTGCCAGCCGCTGTATCATGTAGTAGCAATGTTATGGTACCACATGAAACAGCAATTATTGCTGACATAATAAGTCACCATGGCCATTGTAAAACCATGCAAAAACACCCTTTATTTTGTCTTTAGTTGCTCATATCTCAAAAATCAACTCAGAGACCCCCATTTTTTATTGCTGGAAAGTGACCAGAAGGCCAAGATGAAACTTAGTTCAAAGTTTTAAAAAAATATGTGGAACGGCTTTAGAGCCACAAATGAATCTTGATTTTTTAAGGTGTCACTGATTCTGCTGTACAGAATTAATTTAGTGAAGAACATGGTCTTGTGAAATGAAGCAACTTGCACAAGTCTAGAGTAGTCTTTTTGCAGATAGCAGTTTAAAGGTTGTCACAGAAGTTGATCACTGATCACTGACCTGCTACAAACTTGGTGGGTAATAACTCTGGTCTCAGCAAATAGATCCGCCTGGAACAAAAAGGTCTTGTCAGCTTAAGGCTTTGTCTACTTGATGTGAAACTATTGGTTTTGATTTAGCTCACATGTAGCTTTGACAAGCCTCAACCCACGCAATGTACAATCAATATTTTATTGTTAATATTATAATAGGGATTGGGATGGTTTGAGTGAAGGCTTTAGTCCAGTTATTTCAGTTGCTGTTGGGAATGACAGAATTGGTGACTTTACAAATAACTGAAAAGAAGTGGCAAGGGTATCAATGAACTTATCGATCAGCATGTGGAACCAAGGCACAAGGCCAGCTAATTACGTATGATGTACTGTAATTTCGTATTTTGATTTAATTTTTGCACTGAGGTCTCCTCAAGCTGCAGCTGGGTTTCATACAAACTTTACACACTCAAAAGACAGACACGTGTCTTCCCATATTCTCTTATGTCTCTGCTCATCAAGGATGAAATTGCTAACAACATGCAATTGCAAGTGAGAAAACATCCTAATATGACTTATGACATGTTTGGATTTTTGGTACAGAAGAAGTAGTTTCCTTGGCATGGTTGCTGCTTAAAAATGGAATGAAAGTGTTATTCTTTACCTATGAAAAAAGGGATCCCTTACTATGACATCTCCTTAATGGTGGTTGCATGATTATGTGGAGTTGGTTGACGAGACCTATCCTGCATTTCAGAAACCATCTGGTCATGTCTGTTTGATGCCAAGTCATAGATAACTTTGATTTACATGTACATGGACATCATTAATTTTATTTTATAGAATCCAGACTTCATTAACATACTTGTCACAAACTGCATCAAGTCGATCACCTTCTAATTTAAATATCTTGTTCACACCATGTTCCTGTAAGATGAACAAATATGCATACAGTGTACATGCATTATACCAAAATGTCATAACACTGAAGTATGTATTTTCGCCCACTAAAATAAACCATAAAAAGTATGAAATTGTGCAAATGTACAATAATAATTTCAACAGTTAGAAATAAGCTTTATGAAACTTTTCTTGGCATGATTTTGTAATTTCAGCCAGCTTTGCCTCGATGGTGTATTTTCATTGCGGGAATATAAAAGCCATTCAACTTGCAAACACTCGCATGATTGTTCAGACTGTGTTGCTGTTTTTTCTTTAAGTTTTTTATTTTCCCAATGCCCTCAAAAGTGATAATAATACAAATGTAGTTACACAGTTTATGTTCTTGTCAGAGCTCATTTTGACCCTCACCTAACGGCATGAGCTATAATACGTCTGAGTCAGGCCCAAAACATATTTATGCTCTTGAACATAAACTCTATATTGTTTTATTTTAAGTACAATTTGGTTTTATCAAACAAGTTGACAAAGGTGAATTTAAACTAAACTAGGAAAGATTTGTGAGTTGTCACCTTTAAAGCATTAGCCTTAGCTGTGGTGAATTTTTTCCAGAAGTGGATAAACTGATTGTCAACTCTTATTTTTCTTTCTTCTTTTTTTTTTTTTTTTGGGGGGGGGGGGAGGGGGATGAGTATAGTTTTCCATTGGGTTTTTTTTTTTTCTTGCATGTTTTAAAGTCTTGTTTTTTAATTACATGTAACCTTGCTTTTCGATAGTCCTCCATTCATTGCCATAATTTGGGAGAATGAATAAATAAGAATAAATTAAAACAGGTTTAAAAGTGGTTTAAAACTTGGCTATTGTCATTCAACTGTCTTTGGAATGTCATCTTCAATTTTGTATCCTTTGGAGGGATATCCTTTGCCCACTTCAGGATATAGTTAATTAATATACAGAAATTAATTAGTGACACATAAAACTGGTTCGTGGACAGTTCTTAGAGTGTTTGCAGTTCAAGTGTGACATAACCAGATACAAAATAAATTTTCATCGTAAACAAGAAATGAGTAATGAATATGACACCTGACCAACAATGCCACATCAAAATTTATTCATCCATCTCTGAACATTGCAAAGGTACGAAGACTTAAGGAACGGTTTGGGTCTAACTGTAAATTCTGTCTTGAAAAAAAAAAAAGATTAATTACTGTAGATGTGAGAGTCCGTGACCACAGAGCTGTTGGTCATTTTGCACTTTGAAAACAAGTATGGGACTAGGAAGGAATAATAATTTATTATTGTTGAGATTATTATCTCAAAATAAAAGAAATGATGGTACGTGTTCAAATCACTGACAGGCAACTGACATGTAGCTGACATATAACTGTCGCATGATGTGTAATTTGACAATAGTCGTCAGTCAGCTTGTCAGCCAACAGTCTACCAACAGTTGGCCAATGATCGGCTGACACATTGGTAGAATTGGATTCGTTACCATATCCATTTTTACTGTTGCCAGAGATGCCAACCTCTTGAGATCTACCCACCCACTCTCCCTTCCCTCTCCCCCAAAAAAATGCACCCACCCATCCCCCAGTAGTCTGAAGTGTCAGGGCTCCGTCTCCTTGCCAAACCTGCCAAAGGGGCAAGGCGGGTTTGGGGGAGGAAACGGCTGACACTTCAGACTAATCCCTCAGCAGCTCCTTCAGAATACAAAGAAACTCAACTGGGATATTTGCAAGGAAACAGGGCAGTTACTGGCATGTTGAGAATTTTTAGTGGTTAGACAGAGATCCAATCAAACAATCGGCTACCAATCAAACAATCAGCTAAACGGCCATGATAACCAACAGAGATAAAGAAAAACATTTTGTTAAGTTCTACATTGTATCAAATCATGTATCTTTTAAACTCAGACTTGAATGCAATGTGGATGCCATTTGAGCCTACAATGGAGCAAAGCCTTTAAAAGGTTCAAAGTCATTTTTATCCGGTAGATTTGATGACCCGTGCCGGAGACCAGGAGATTCGTTCTGCATCCAGGAGAGTCCCGGATAATCTGTGTTACATCTACCTGGATGAGCTGACATGTGCACATTGTCCTTAAAAAGGTGAAAAGAAGGTTGCAATAAAACATAAAACAAGTTGCAATAATTGGGTTCAAGATTATCTGCATCAAGGAATTGCATGCAGTCAACATTCAAGAACATTAGTTTAAATCCATGTCATGTTCTTCATAAAATACTTATTTCTTCATATTTCAGCACAAAGCTGTGAATAGGATGGACCATGAGACATAACTAGATAAATACAGCATAAAACCCTTTAACTCTTGTTTGCTTACCTTTAAGAATGATGCCCCTGTAAAATGATCCAGAGGTTTCATCAGCTGAGGATCTAAAACAAGGTCTTTCATTTCTGGAACCTAAAACACAAAGAAAGAAAGTCAATTAGCGTTAAAAACATAAACTTTTTGCTTTTGAGGTCCTTTGACAATCAATCATTCACCCCTAAACCCGCCTAAATTGGCCATACAGTGTACTTAGTATTTTACTCTGTCTAACGCCAGACGATTTTACACATCAATGGGGAACCCCCGGGAGTCGATGGATTAATGCTATCCTGTTACAAAGCTTTTGCCTACTTCCCCTCATTAATCACTTTATGCTCCAGCACTTTAATTTTAGAATTAGCTTAGTTCCGGTTTGCCAATCCTTAAGTCACTATAATTGTTAATTATGTCGTTGCAGTTGATACTGAACGTGGTAAATTTTATAAACAGTGAACATTGGTTCTGTTACGGTTAGCATTTTTCAAAGTAACTAAAAAAAATTGCAGCTGATAATGACAATTCATGCGAGAGACAACGAAGAATGGTTTTGTTACCATTCACCTTTTAATTGAATGATTAAGATGCGGCTCATATTTTCATAACAATGTGTCTGTAGAAAAATATGTGACATTAAATGTGATGGGTTTGGTATTAAAAAGTTGTGATAATCTGCTGGTAGATAGAAGACACAACAACACACTGGTGTTTCTGTAAAACGAAGACCCTGGTCAAACTTGTTGAAAACTGCAAATGTTAATGTTTCTTGTTTCCTCTTCAGTCCAGAATCATGTTCCAGTTAGTTTCAAGTGATGTCAAGACAAATTCAAAGGGGTCTTCATTTTTGGGTGTTCGGTCTTCAGTCTTTGGTCTTTGTTTTGTACCCACCCCTCTCCTCAGCCCAATTAAAGCAGCCCACACACAGTTCCTAGCTATCATATCAAACGTTCAGGTTCGTGAGATCACAGGAACTAACAAAAAATGACCTTTCTAATTAATGCGCCGATCAAATCGAAACTTCAACATCCCCCCCCCCACCCCTCCTGGGCAGACCCTGAGCTTTTGACTATCTTCTGTGCCCGGGGAGTGGGGAATTTGACCTGTACCTGCGTGGGGTGGGGAAAATTGAACCCGCAAGAGTCAGGTTTCAAATGATTATTTTTTTCGGGCGCTGAAATTATTAACAGCTATAAAACTCGTGTTTGGACAAGATGGAAGAGTTTAAAGGATGAGATATAGCATTTGTGAGACAATGGCTTACAAAAAAGGTCTTCAAAAGGTCTTTATTATCTCATTAAAGACGAAAGGAGCCGATGACGATTGTTCTTTAGGAGGGTATGACAGACAAATGCAACGGTAGGGTAGGGCATTTGAACAAAATTTTGGCCCGAGGGGGCGGGAACTTGAACGATCCAATCTTCAAAAGTTCAAATGCCTGGGGAGGGGGGATGTTGAAGTTTTGAGTTAATCGGCGCATAAAGCGTTAGAAAACCTTCGTTAAAGAACAATCGAATGACAAAGCAATGGAGCCTCATAATTGACCATTTCACAGTTGTAGCTAAGTTACCTGGCCTAAGAATAGAAGCGAGGCTGCCGGTCACCCTGTTTTGATACAAACCATTGTGCTTTTCTTATGTTAATGTAGGCTGATTAATTACAATTACAACAACACAATTTACATGATAAAAGCAGTGAAGTCTGTATCAATACAAGGTCACCAGCAGCCTCGCAGCGATTCATAGGCTAGGTCACTGAGCAAACAACTGTAAAATGGCCTATTTGGAAGCTACATGTACATAATTAAAGCTTATTAAAGCTTTAAGCCACAGAGAAAGAGAGCTACTGTTAAATGTTGAACCGACAAATTCGATCAATTTGCAGAAAGAAAACTTCGAGGTACAAATTTTTTTTTCAGTTACCGACTCAAGAATGTCCACCAAGCGGTCTCTTGTAATAATTCTCAGATCAGCAAACTTCGGTCTTTGAGCCGCCATCTTTGCTACGCAGGCCAGGTTACCAAACTGTCACCTTTCATTAGTGTCTAGTGGCTCCTCAAGTAATTTTGCGTTGGAACACTGCTTGAAACTGCTTTTGTTTGGAATGCCTAAAAAATTCAAAGGAATTAATTCAAAGGCTGAAGAAACTAGGGCTCGCAGAGAAGCAGTAAAAGTAGCCGAAAGAGAGCGAAAACAAAAAGAGGAAGAGGATAAATACTGGGAAGACAACGACAAACATGTTGTCAAAAAACAGCAAAGAAAAGTAGGTTAATGGTACAACTTATACTTAGTGTAATTAGATGTTTAAAATACATGTCCCTGTTTTGGATTTCTTCAAGAAAATGCTTTTGTTTAAGTCAAGGAAGTGTGGTTTCCAATGGCTCGTGAGTATGACATACTACAATGTATGTTATACCCTTCAGACTTGCTAAAGGAATGTGGGAGCATCGTAAAAGAATAATTGAATAATTGCTTATGCAATGCTTACGTCAGGACTTCAGAGATCACCACAATTTACAAGAAAAGGAGAGGTCAAAAGTGAGTGTGGAAAGTCGTGGCACAAATGGTACAGAACTGCGAGCCTCATGCAGTCTTGCCTATTGTAGCTTGTTTTCTCCTCAGAGGCTGGACAGCTCACATACTCTTATGACGGAACTCTAGGATACGGATGACGCATCAGCTCTTGTGGCCTTGGATGCAAAGGACATTCTTTTATAATTAGGCTGCTGCTCTCTTGCAGTGGCCACTTAAGCCCGCCGCACTCGGTGAGGAAAGAGCTGAGCAAACTGCCTCGCGAGGCGGTTTGCTCAGCTGTTTTCTCACCGTGTGCGGGGAACTTTTGGTGAGAAATTGGCCTCGCGAGGCCGTGAGCAAAAAATCAAACATGTTTGATATTTTTCGCCTCGCGAGGGAAATTCCTCATTGTGTGCGGCCATCGTGAGAATCGAGTTGAGCTTGGTCAATGACGCATCCAATAAAAATACATGGCATTCTCACGTGACTTCAGTGACGTCAGAATTTCTTCCTGCAACACCATCCTGAACTGCTGGAGTCACGTGAGTATGCCATGTATTATTATTGGATGCTTGATTAAACCAAGCTCAGCTCGATTCTCACGATGGCCGCACACATTGAGGAATTTGTCTCGCGAGGCCAAAAATATCAAACATGTTTGATTTTATCCTCACAGCCTCATGAGGCGACTTTCTCACCACAATTTCCCCGCACACGTGAGGAAGGGGCTGAGCAAACCGCCTCACGAGGCAGTTTGCTCAGCTCTTTCCTCAAGTGTGCGGCGGGCTTTATGGGTTCAGAATTGATGTTTCCAAAACTGAGCTATTGCATCAGTCACCTCCCCATTGCACATTGGATGATAGAACGTTTGTTTCTGTCAATAAATGCAGGTACCGGTACATGTAAATGGCCTGGCATTGAAAAATTCAGACTGATAGGGGTGCAACTGAAATACTTTGGAAGGAGACTGTTTTGGGATAAACTCAACTGGAAAGACAAACAAGTTACAATGTGGTCAGTCACAGCACCTGAAGGACAAATACATATGGCTGTCAAAGCAGGATCTACAGCCGTACATGAAAAGCCAACACCCTGTGCAAAACACTGCGTTATTCCCCCTTCCTCATGCATTAAGCTCTTGTATCTTTTAATAAAGAAATAACATTAATTTCAGTGATTTTGGTTAATTGTAGGAAGAGAAAGACCGTAAACGTCTTGATGCTGCAGAGCGAAAGGCAGCTAACCAAGAAGCTCTCAAGGCAGAAGAAAGTTTATTAAAATCAAAGGCAAGCAGTGTCCGTACAAAGGTGACCGTGGCTGATATTCAAGCTGAGCGTGAGAGGAAGGCAGCACAGGCAGTTGCTAATGCTGCGCAAAAGAAAAAAGAGGAAGAATCCGAAGACGTGCTTCAGGAAAACCCTAATCAAGAGCTTGCAGCTGCTTTGGCAGCAGAAGGAGCAATAGAAGCTAGATCAGTTGAAGATGCCATAGCTGTATTGAATGTTGCTGGGATACCAGTGGACAGGCATCCAGAGAAAAGAATGAAAGCTGCATATAATGCCTTTGAGGAGCAAGAATTACCACGGCTTAAAGAAGAAAACCCTAACATGAGGTTATCACAATTGAAACAATTGCTTAGGAAAGAGTGGATGAAATCCCCAGACAACCCTATGAACATGGCATATGGAAAGAGAACTTAGACTAATTTTTTGCTTTGTGCGATGAGTAATGTGGTGGTATTTGAAAAGGGAAAATTCTGCAGTTGTACAGTAAGTTAAGGGTCATATGACCACATAAATGGCCCCTTAGTTGGAGCAATTATTCAAATATTAAAATCTAAGATAAAACGCAGTGGATATTTTATTAAAAGCCTTAGGGTAAAATTTACCCATCTACCAGAAATTATATCAAATATCACCTTGTTTGGTCAAGTTTCAATGCATGGTTGAGAAAGGTTATCGATCTCTAATTCAGAAATATTTTTTTTTGTTGTTTGAGTTTTAAAATCATACTGGGTGGCTGCAGTCCAATGAGAAAACCACAGATTCAGAAAACAGAGTTCAATCAATTATTGATCTCTCTTCCAACAATAGATGTTTCATAATAATTCAATCCCAATCTCATTTTGAAATCTTGAACAGGAATTTTGTTCAATTTTAACCATGACGTCATGAACGTCCGTACATACGTCCGTCCGTCCACCCTCCATGTATGCCAATGTGACCAGTATTAGCTAGTTTACAGCATACATCTTGATATTGGACATCCATCTTTTGATTAATTACACCTGTCAGAACAAGGTATCCGCTGACCACTATCACATGACCATATCATGGGCTCAAGCTTAAGCTCACAGAGTTCAGCTGTTTTTTTTTTTTTTTTTTTTAAGTTGACCGCTGACCAGGTACTGGTTTTCGATGGGATTGCAGGCTCAACCTAGGTGAACTCACCTGAACATAAGCGAGGCTTCATTTTTCGCGCGCTTTCTGTGGCTCGACGCAGCTACATGTACACGGCTATACTATATCACAGCCATACTATATACTAGTTATAGCTGTCGCTAAAGTGCCAACGAGCCAAGCTTGCGTGATCTGGCGGCTGCAAACATCACACGGCGTACTCGTGCGGCACTCTCATTGGTTATCGCTACGGTCAATATTTGATCGCTTTGGTCTACATTACAGCTTTTGGTCTACATTACAATTAAATTTGAAGCGCTTCTGAGATTTCGTCCGCCTAAAAATCTTCTCGCGGCTCTATAAGCTGCCGCCTCGCCAGGCCTTCTGTCTTCAGAAGGCCTGACTCGTTGGCAATCAAGGAAAGTTCTTACACAGTCAAATGCTTTTGTTGAGGTGGAAAACAGTTTGGAAGATGTTTTCTTTCAGCATTTTTCGCTGGTTTCAATCCAGTTTGACATATCATGATATCTGTGGTCCACACTGGTGGTTACGCAGTTATTCAAGTCAAGCATCGGCGGGATGTAACCTTAAAGCTGAGTGTTATTTTAATTTGTTTAGACCCACTTTTTTCTCTGTATTGCAATTTTTGGCATATCTTTAGAAGCTCTGATAAGGTTACATGATGCCTGGAGGACCTATGTCTAGAACAGAAATGAAAGGACTGAGCGAAAGAGAACGACAATGACAAAACAGAATACCAGTAATAGCTCATACTTAGCACACAATTTCTTTCCTTGGGCACTAAACTGTTTGTTATTTTTACGGATGCGATATTTAAAGTGGATGCGTATTTTTAAAAGGTGGTTTAATCGGTTCTTCCTTTTTTCAGGAATGAAAATCGAATTTTTATTGTCAACTGGAATTAAATAACAATTATCTGTACTCTTTTGGACATAAAAAAAAAGTTGATTTGTTTGTTTGTTTTCCTGTAAAATGCGAGCGAACAAGTGCTTTTTTAATCCGTTTGCCCAACTGGTTTTCGTTGTGCCTCGACAGTGACAAGAAAATTTTGCCGTTGTGTTATAAACACTTATTCGCTATGAGTTCTCCTAAAACTAGGAGTTTCAGTGAGAAAGTGAGTGCTGGCGTGGAAACTGGGAGCAGTGACTGGTATTTTTCTTTTAAACAGCTGCAAATTTTTGAAGAAAGAGAATATCGGAAATGTGCGTGAAAGTATGTAAAAAGCGAAGAAAGGTGTGCATATCTTTAGCATGTTTATAAGCAAATGAATAATTTCAAAACAATAGCATGTCACTTCATTCTTTGAATTTAAACTTCTGTTCTCAAATTTCTGGCCCCTTTTCACCAAAAGAGTATCCTTTTCAGAAATGCTGAATGTAGCTGGGCAAATATCAATTTAAATTTATTGTCGTGCTTGAGAATAGACTGGGGGCAGTCTCTTATTTTTCAATGACACAGTTGAGCGCGCGATTGCGTGACACGCCCCGCCTAATTTGCATAAAATAATAATGTCACTCGTCGTGCGTGGCTCTGAGGAAATAAGGACGACTGTTCGTGATCTAGATTGGGAACTGATTTTCTCTTCGCTCAATGGTTGAAGACGTTGAAGAACAATTTGACTTGGTGGTCAAAGACTGAACATATGGGGTTGAATGATGATCAATGACGACCCACAAGAAAAGTACTCGACTCAAAGGCTGTGACTATGACTGTAAGATTCCCTTCCACGACGTGTACGTGACGTTTTAATTTGGGTATCAATACCCCGGGTAATAGACATGACCCACCACAATCGACTGCGCATGCTTCCGATCTTACATTCAAATTTTGATTTTGGCTAATGTCAAGAATATGGGGAAATCTCAGTAGCTTGTGTTTTCAGAAGTTTGTTTAAAGCACCCAAATGTTATGCACTAGTCATTTGTTTCCCCCACCCCCCGACCCCCAGGGATAGTGGGGACATGTGGTGAAATTACTAGGGCAATTACGCGAGATTACGCCATAATTGCGCCTCTAGGGGGTAGGGAAATTACAAGATTTTCGTTCCTCTGCCCTACCCCTCTGGGGACATACCGGGGAAAATATCGTGGAATTCTTACCTAAGAGGACTGGGACTGAAAAGAAACGAAGAGCAATGGTAATGAGTATTTTCACACGTGCAAAAATTTTTTTTTTGGTCGCTTATTCCTGTCTTGTTTCTATCCAGTTCTTTTTTTTTTGTTTCGTTCCTTATATAGTTCATGTGGCACACACAAATGGCAAGAACTGTATATTGTGGTAATCTCCCTAACATTTCCTTGATGACTCAGAATCTTTTAGGAAAAGAGGGGTGGGGGAATTACGTGTGTTTGTCTGCTCTAGTCCCCAGTGGAAATACACCTACTTTACAACCATTCAAATGTAATTTCCCTACCCATCCCCAGGGGTCAAGGGGTGGGGGAAACAAATGACTAGTGCATTATTTAAGTGTTGGCGCAGATTGTGTTTGAAGTTCGTCCTTTCTTGGTTGCATTGCCGTAGTTTGCCGATTCTTGTACCAAGCCAACCTGGCGTGTTTCAATGAAATACATCAAAATGTGAATGACCTTGTTTTCAGAGATAAAGCTGATTCTAGTGCGAATAAAGTACCTTGAGCTGACAAAGTTGTTTTTATGGCTTCTAATTTTAGCATGATTCCTATTCGCTGGCTATTGACAGTTGACTCTGAAATGGCTTTTTTTCCTTTTTAATTCGCTCGCTGAGGTTGTGCTTTAATAACGCTTGTTTTCTTTTAAAACTCATTCAGTTCAAGAAAAAAATATTGCCAAACTGGTGAATTGCAAAGTAAATTTCACTGGAAAAACCGATGTCGCACTCATCGCTTCGTGATTCATGCAATATTGGTTTACCGTGGAAGTCATTAGTTAGGCAATGAAATTTTCTATAGAAGAAAGCAAAGAAAATGATTTAATTATTAAAGCAGCAACCGGAAACATTTTCACAAACCGTACAGGCAACCAGGGAGCTCCGCTTTTAGGCTTAGCTAAATCTATATATTATTGTGAGCTTCTGTCTCTCTGTAATCTTCAGTTGTACCTGAAGCTGCATTGGAAGGCAAATAAGGAATTCAAACCTTTTGGGCCAATTTGCAATCAGATGTGATTGGTAAGGATCTCTTGAGATTGAGATTTCTCGATCCTGAGAAAAATCAACTTCACAAAAAGTTCCAATCAGGGTAAAAGAAACTTCATTCAGCTGAAACTGATCTTACT
>NC_090870.1:25667841-25675341 GCF_036669935.1 Montipora foliosa | reverse complement strand
GTTCATTTACCCTGGATTGAACAATAATTTATTAATAACCCAGATGCAGAAAAAACTTCTGCAATCATCTGGATTTTCAACTCAAGAAGTCTTCACTCTTCACTGCACAGAGCTCATCACTTGAATAACACAGTCAATGGAGCCCATGGAAAATACTTTGGGAGTCATCATTTATTGTTTTTTTTTTGCAGACATTACAGGTTGCATGATAAAAATTTGAAGTTACATGTAGTGTGGGCAGAATCTAAGTTCCCCCTGCTAAACCACAGTCAATACTAGGGTGTGCGGAAAATGAAGACCGAAGACCCGGAAAACGAAGACCCCCCGAAAAATAACATACCAAACAGCAAATGATGAACGGAGAGTAGCCAAACACAACATCCCTAGTGTTTTCTGTGGCCGATGAGTCATTTCAGGCAAATTACTGCAGGGTCTTCTTTTTTTTTGGCCTTCCTTTTTAACATAACCACCTTGGGTGTGTGCAAAATGAAGCCCTTGCAGTAATTTGCCTGAAATGACTCGTTGGTCACAGAAAACACTAGGGATGTTATGTTTGGCTACTCTCCATTCGTCATTTTATGTTGCTGTGAGGGCCTTTGTTTTTGGTCTTCATTTTCCACATACCAGCCTGGGTGTGTGGAAAACAAATACCCTACAGTAATTCACAATAGATAGCCTATTGATCATTTTAAATACCATGAATGATGTGTCTTGTTATTTGCTGTTTGGTCTTCGTTTTCCGCACACCCGTCAATACTACATGTAATTCTGCTCTGAACAACTCAGCCTTCGTTTGGTCTTTTTAAGAAGCAGAATGGCCAAGTGGTTGATGCAATGGACTTGGAATCCAGAGTTCCAACTGGACTTGTAAAATGGCCTACAGGTCTGCTTTCCACCAGTTGAGATTCTTAAAGATTTGTTGTGCTTGTTTCCATAATTTTCTCATTGGCCATGAAAAGCCCCAGACAGGAGGATTCAATTAAGACTACATAAAATTCATACTGTAGTTTAGATAGCAAACCGTTAATTAACATTCACATTAATATATAGAGGATATTTCATGGCAGCACGAAGATATGAATATTACCTACATGTATTTTATTTCAAGTGGTAAAAACTATATTATTTTTACGAATGAGAGCAGAGAGTAAAAATTAATATTGTTTTTAACACGAGAAAATAAAATCTATACTATATCTTCAAGCCACTGGGTGATTTCCTTTTTATCATATAGAGAGGAGTGTTTTACTCATCATCTTTCTTTGCAACGCTGAGCACAAACTTTATCGCAAATTCTTGCCGCTCAGCATCAGGAACTTCTTCAGAATTTCTTCAATTTTCGCATTTCTTTTTCACTTGCAAGGAACTTCTTGAATAATTTTAAATTGTATGAAGTTTTATTCTTTGTGTTAGTATTTTCTTGTTTCTCAGGGAAGGATTTTACGTCAGCTTCAGAGAACTTCACGAATCTATCACTCGCCATTTTTCACTGACTGTTTGCACAAACAACCATACAAAGGCGGGATATGACATCCTCAATATCCTCACCAGAGAGGATATGGAAAATGTGCCACTTGGGTCCTGGATGTAGTTTCATATGAATTTTATGTGTGGTATATTTGTTGTAGTTCAATTTTAACCTCTGGTTTATTTTTTCAAACCAGTTCATTTTTTTGAACCAGTTTTTTTTTTAAACCAGTTTATTTATCAACTGTCTGAAAAGGGCTTTCATATATAAATCATACTGTGTGATAGTCTCAAGAAACATAGCCATTGGGAAAAATGAAACAGTACAAAAAAATGAAACCAGTTTAAAAATTTCAAACTGGTTCAAAAAAATTTAAACCAGAGTTAAAATTAAACTACAACATATTTTCCAGTAAAACACTCCTGTCTAATATAATCAACAATAATAATTGTACTCACAGCTGACGCATAATTCTCTAAACAGTGTTTCCAAGAAAGGTATATATTCTGAGCTGGACTGAAAGAAACAAGAAAACAGTAAACCTGTGTTAAAACAAACAGTAAACAATTCTTGGGAAACTGGGCTGGTGTAGTACTGAAAGCACTTGTGCTTCCACCAATGTGTACAGGGTTGGTTTCTCTGGCATTACAGGAGACTTGAGTCTCTTGGTTCTCCACTCTCCTTCAGGAGGTTTTTCCCAAGATGATGATGATGATGATGATAATGATAACAATAATAACAATAGTTCTTGTTCATATCAGCAGCCTACTTTATAGATTAATCTCCTAGTGAAATCCTGTCACACACAATCTTACTTTAACCTGCCAAGGCTGCCTTTTTTTTTTACAAAAAACTCTTACCTGATAATTTGATAATTTTCCTACAATTAATTTGGTAAGTTCCACAAAGTCTTCCCTGCTACTGGGATTCATTCCATCTATGCTTTTACTTTCTGTATCATCTTGAACACCTAAAGATTGTTTTTCAAAAATCAATTACATGTACTACTATTACATAAATTAATGTTGAGGCATGACCTTTATAGTGTACACTGTGCATACATGTGTATTATTATGGGGTCCGGGCTAATGCAATGCAACAATAACAACAACAAACTTTATTTGACCATGGGACCAATATCACTAAAAAGTGGACTTCTAATACCTAAAAATACCTACGGCTGAACACAAACAAACTTAATAACAAACACATCAAAGAAACTCTGAGAACTTTCTCTAACAACAAGAAATGTACAATTAAATGTACAGCATACTTTCAGAAGTACCTTAACTGATGTGTCAGGTTACGATGCCTTATCAAAACAGAATTCATTCTTATCTTCCAAGTACATGTACATGTTTAATCAGCCATACTATTTTTGGTTATACTACCTAATCAAAAGATAAACATAAAAGGCTTTTTACCAAAAGCTTGTTTTGCTAATTCCAAATCTGATTCCTCTACCAATCTGAAAAATTATGGCAAAACACACAGCAACTATTAAGTGCATTTTGTTTTTCTTACTGCAAACCCAAAGGCATATAACTAAGGCATATAACTAAGGCACACAAGAGAGACCCTGGGTTAACACTGATTTACTTGAGAACTTGACAACATTGCTAATATTAAAGTGGTACTATAATCAAAAAATCAAATATTTTTTTTCCTTCAGATTTCAAAACTAACTACGTTAACTAAACACTAAGTGACCCAAGACACTTGTTTATTTTAACTGGAATTCTCCTATTTAACCCTTTGGCGTCCACACCAGCCTAAACCGGCCAGATGATTTTACTTGTCAATGGGGAACCCCTAGGAGTCAAAGGGTTAACCCTTTGACATCCAAACCGGCCTAAACCGGCCAGACTTGGTATTTTACTCTGTCTAACACCAGACGATTCTACTCATCAATGGGAAGCCCCTGGGAGTCAATGGGTTAAAAAAGAAAAACGACAGCCAAAGGAGTTGTTTACTGGTTCAAGGAGAACCCCAAACCACAAAGGTAGTCAAAACGTTCGATTTGTGATTCATTTCTTCCCTTTTGTACCTATCCTGCCACCACAGACTGTCACTACAGACTGCCACCATGGACTTACAGACAAAAATCAGTGTTTCGATGACATAGTGCATTACGGGCTAAAGCCAGTAAGCACAAAAAATGAATCTTCTACTCGAAGAAAACTAAAAATACGCTTAATTTCAGGTTCTTTTAGAGTCACTCTTTTGACACAAATCTCAAAGTCAGTGTAAAAGTAGTTTATTGATTTTTTTATTTTCCTGATACCGGTACCTGTAATTGCTGTCAGCAACAGCTGTACATACATATGTTAATTATGAGTTTGCTAATGTATTAGGGATACCTACACAGCTTTAGTGATCTCAAAACAACCTGTACAACCAAAGGAAGTTGTATAGCACATGGTATACATGTAGTAATGGAATATTGACTGTCGAGGCAATGATGAAGCCCTTCAGTGCTTTTGTCCATCTTATAAATTATTTCAATATATCACTTAAGCTAAAATTACACAGGTCCATTGTTTTTTCTTTTGAATTACACATAAACAGCTTAAACTTTATGACAAATGTCACTTTGGGTTTCCAAAAAACCCTAAATGTTAAGTCTAAGTGTTAGCCTATGAAGCTATTCAAAATTAGCCAGTATCAAAAAATTAATACCATTGTACTCTTCGTCTGTTCCTTCAAAAGTTTGCATAAGCATTGTTTACAGTTTCTCTTCAAACCATATAAGTCCCAAGAGAAAATAAAAACAATGCTTATGCAAAATTTTGGAGGGCTAATGGTGTTTAAGCGAAGGTTCTGCAGGGCAAGGATACTGGGATGAATAGCTTTTGGTACTACAGTGAATGTAAAAATGGAAAAAATTACTAAGAACTAAATTGAGCATCATTTGGGGCTTTGCCTCTAAGACCCCAAAAACTCGAAAAAAGTAACCTAAATCCCTCAATTTGGCTAACCCTAGGCCTAAATCAAGTGAAGCTATGATCTTCGCAGTTATGAGCGCAATTTTTGCAATTGCGTAGAGAAGTCTGAAAAATTCAGGACTTCAACGGGGTTTGAACCCATGACCTCACGATTCCGGTGCGACGCTCTAACCAATTGAGCTATGAAGCCACTGACATTGGGAGCTGGTCATTTGTGGGTTCTAATGGTCCCGTGAGGAATGAATCAATGATGAAATGGTATATATGAAATGAATCATATATGAACTGCGGATATGAAATCAAGTGAAGCTATGATCTTCGCAGTTATGAGCGCAATTTTTGCAAATGCGTAGAGAAGTCTGAAAAATTCAGGACTTCAACGGGGTTTAAACCCGTGACCTCGCGATTCCGGTGCGAACCCACAAATGATCAGCTCCCAACGTCAGTGGCTTCATAGCTCAGTTGGTTAGAGCGTCGCACCGGAATCGCGAGGTCACGGGTTCAAACCCCCGTTGAAGTCCTGAATTTTTTTGACTTCTTCTTGCAAAAATTGCGCTCATAACTGTGAAGATCATAGCTTCACTTGATTTCATATCCGCAGTTCATATATGATTCATTTCATATATACCATTTCATCCTAGGCCTAAAGTTGGTTTTTAGGCCTAGAGTGTCAGAGGGCCAATATATACATCCGACAGGAAATGAAGATGTCCGGCCACATGTGGAACATGCATGGTTACTCAGTTTAATACATTGTATAGCGGATGACCCAGCTTTCACTTTAAAACAAGTTGAGGTGAACAAAGGACTTGAACTTCGCTTGAGGTAACTCAAAAAAACAACTTTAGGCCTAGAGTTGGCCAAATTGAGGGTTTTGGGTAATGTTTTGTGAGTTTTTGGGGTCTTAAGGTCTTAAGGTTTTAGTTTTCAAGACACCCTTATTAACTAAGCAGAGAATTTAAGTCTTCAAGCAACAGACTTGAACTCTGTTAACCCATTGACTCCAAAGGGTTTCCCATTGACGAGTAAAATTGTCTGGCGTTAGACAGAGTAAAATACTTTGGCATTAGACAGTAAAATACTAAGTCTTTAAGTCTGGCCGGTTTCGGCCGGTTTCAGCCGGTTTTGGCCGGTTTGGACATCAAACGGTTAATGATGTCAATAGTTGACTATTATTTATCACTTGGAATTTGTTGATGAAGAACAGAGCAGGCCCTTTTAATTGCTCAAAGGTATGGCTGTTGGGAACAAAAATACTGATTGAACTCACTGTTGTCTTTGGAGCTTTTCAGCTAATAGTTCTTCGTCTGTCGGTGGCTTCACTTCCTCCTAACAAAAAAATAATTTTTTTTCGTAACTATATAAATATATTCTTGTTAAACTAATTATTGCTTTTAGATTTAAAACCAATGGTTAGGATCCATATGAGACAATTCTTTGGATCTCCAGATGTGACTAACACTACAATAAATCTTGAAGAAAGTAGTGTTTTCCAATTTTACGTGAAAAAATTTAGGGAAAAAAAGAAAATTGGAACCTTATTCTGGTCTCCTTGAAACCTTGAAACCTACACTGAAATTTATACTTCATTTGTTTGGCAGTTTTTAAATCCTGGGTACGACAATAATAATTATTATTATAAACAACATACATGTACACACCACCCTTCTGTAGTGTGTGTAACTGTAGCTGTGTAAGTAAGTGTACATGGTCTTTCATCATGTATCTACATTTGTATTTTACTTTGGCTGAAGTCAATAAAATCTGCTGAGATCTTTGCAGCAATTGTGCCATCTTCTTAACTGCCCATAACCTTAAAATGATGGAATATTTGATTCTAAAAAAATAGAATACACCCCAGACTATACCCCAGTTTGGAGAATGTTTTTTTTCTCAGTTAGAATGGCAAGCCTGAAAGCAATGAGTGAATAACAAAATCTAAAACTATCTTTCTGTGCCATTTGGCATATCAAATATTCAATTCAACCCAGTTTTGTTCTAAAGGCAAACTTATTGTCCAATTATTGTTACATTATTTTGATTTTTTTTTTAATTTAAACAATATTTTTATTCAACATTTGCTCTAAGACAACAAAGTGCTCATCAAGAGAGCTTAATTATGTCATTTTACATAAAATTAAATTACAGCAGTCATACATGTACAAAACTAAAAAAACTAATAAAATAGGAAAAAAGAAAACAGAAAAAATATACACAATACAAAAAAGGGGGTAAACAAGTAAAGTGGTTTGATTGGGAGATAAATGACTGAACAGAGCAAAAAAAACTAACATTGAGTTGAAAATCAATAATAGGAACACCTTTTAAAAGCTAATCAGTTTTTCTCTTGTCAGACGCCAAACCCAGCCATCACCCAACAAGTGTGTAGGGCGAGGCAAACAATATTTACTAGCGCAAAGCAGCAAAGCCTGGGCAATGCAAAAAGAAATCTTTAGCATTTACAGTTGGAGCATTACAAAAATTACACACAGATGAAACAGCACAAATAATCTTGAAAAGGTCATGATTTAAAGCACTCAACTTACTAAGCCTTGTATAGCCGAGTACGTGTGATGAATCGACATCATACGGTCCCCAACATTTGATTTCATTACCTACTATTGCTGAATAAATTCTGTCAAATAAACATATTGTACATGTACATGTAGATTATTAATCCTTCATCTCTATGGCAGTTATCAGACATTCTCACCTCTTTCAGCAATTTTTTTTCTTGTTCTCTTTTGAGAACACTCTCTTTTGCTTTTTCTTCTTTTTCTTGTAGAACTTGTTTTAATGTTTTTTTCTTTTTCACTGCAGGTTGAGGAGCTACTTGCTCTAGAAGAAAAAAACAAATTGCACAACAAATTGCAACTAGATGTTCCTAAACACATGGGCCTCATAGTGAGGCTCTTGAAATGTTAAAACAATATTCTTTCAGCTTGAGCTTTCCTTCCCAATTTAAAAAGTGTTTTGGCAATGATAATGGGTTGGGAATCAAGCCCACTTTGTGAAAATGTGTTAAGGATCTTTTCAAGGGGCTATGTCACTTTAATTTAGGGTGTTTAGGAAATAGCTGTAGTTAAT
>NC_090870.1:25650341-25657841 GCF_036669935.1 Montipora foliosa | reverse complement strand
CCCCCTTGTTTCAAAATAACAATGGAGGGAGGGATGGGTTGGAAACCAAAGCTACTGAAAGACTTAGAACCACATGTTCTGCTGACGACAGCAATTTGCAATTAGCCAATGGCTCTGCTCTATTAATTCATTACTAGCATTATTTTGTATAAATTAATCCTACCCATAGTAGACGGTTACTGACGGTTAAAGTACTAAGATAGAATGCGCTCTATGATTGGTTAATTTGACCGGTCGCATTTTGAAGTACAGTGCGGCCCCCAAAACTTTTGTCTCCTTGATTTAAAGATCTTGGTATGCGTTTAATACCTTAGCACCCTCGGCGTTTTCTCGAAGCTTATCGCTTTTCCGCCAGTTTTAAAAATAGCCCAACTGCGAAATGAACTGGAAAAGCGCGGGTCGTAGTGCAAAGACATCTGTACGAGCATTCACAATGCAGAGCCATAGCGTTGAGATCTATATCTCTTATTACCGGTAGTATATACTAAATCAGTGGATAGCGTTGAACGCGCTCTCTGATTGGCTACTCAATATCTTAGCGCGAGATTTGCGCCCGAAAATATTGTAATTGTTGCATGAATAGATAACTTAAAATAATATATTTGTGTTATATTATCTCACTTTTTAAGTATATACTAAAACAACTATTCACCTCAGGGTCGGTGGCTAGTGGTGGATATTATATCCACCACTAGCCACCTCCACTTCAGTGAATAGTTGTTAATTATTATATACCACCATAAGCTCGAGGTTATGTGCTTCTGATACCACTCAAGTGAATAGTGCTCTCCCAGCGCGCTGATTGGCTAACTCGGAGGTGATTATCCAAGTACTCTTCACCTCCACTTCGGTGAACAATTGTTCAGTAACCGAGTTTTGAGGGTCCGTACTGTAACTTACGGACCGAGTTTCCGCGAAAAAACGAGGATCTGTAACTTACAGTACGGACCGAGAAAACGAGGTTAGTCAGATTTTAATATTGTACTGATATCTGTGAGGTAACAGGGTACCTGTGGAGAGAAACTAATAGAAGTCAAGGGGAAGGTTCAACTGCCACAAATGATTGGCATTCGTCAAAATCCGGCCATAATACGAATAAATCTTCTTGGCCTTTTTAAAAAACTTTCACCTAAGTAGTTTTTTCAAAATGGCCGCAAGCCGTTTTGTCGAGGATTTCATTGTGGTCAACAAAATAAGAAAAACTTAATGACCTTTTGCAGCTTTGCAAAACAATTTATCAAACTTGAATACTTTTGTAGAAAATTATCAATTGTCACTTTGTTTTAGCGTTCAATACATTTTTTGAGAAAGCTTTAATTGACAACGAATTTAATTTTTTTGAAAATAGTCTTACTTTGATGCTTTCTCTCCGTGACTTTTTCTAACGAGGCTGTTCATGTTTTTACTTTGTGCGATGCGTCAATAACGATAGCCGACAATCTTTCTTAGAAGTTACTGGAATGCCCCTCCAGCACCTTGAGAAATCCCTTGTCCAGCGTATCGTCTGCCGCTGCGATAACTAGCTGGAACTTCCCAATGGATACATCTTCCAGCCGGCACCGAGATTTTCGTGAGTCCTAATCCTTCAGCTTCTTTAATCTGGTAATCGATGATACGATGATACTACTTAAAAGTGTGATTACTTCCGCAGAAAACATTTTGCTGGTCATCTCCTCCTTTATTTTTAGAACTAGCAGTAATAGTAGATTATAGTGCGTCGCCTTGGAACCTTACGCACCCGTCCCATAGAGCATCTTAATTATTTTACTCCTAGACTGAGTTACGGGGAGTTGAATTCTCACTCTAAATTACTTGTGGACTAGATCCTGTGCTTTTTTCATTGAAATGAAATTTCTTTGGCAGAACGTGAGCATAGTACTATTTGTTTATTATATTTGTGATATTTTTTTTTCCTCTCGCCACTACTAGGAAAGAAAGGGTTGAGAATGTTTTCTGCAGTTTACTGCCGGTCTGGGCATATTCTACCAAGGGTGCAGGGGCATGGTTGTTCCAGACATTACTCTGTTTCCTCAGTGCAAGTTAGTCGTCTTGTTGGCCCCCCCCCCCCCCCTCCCTTTGGTTTTTATGTGGAATGAAATCGTCAGGAAGAGTTTGGCGATAAATTAAACTGTTTATTTTGGAGTCTTAAAACCAAAAGTCAATGCGATTACCACGTTATTGTACTTTTGTTTCAAATATATACTTCAGTTTCTGGTACTTCCAGCTATAAGGGGAAATGTAATGTCCCTAAACAATTATGTTGAAATTTTAAAATTGTCATGTAGATAAGGTATTGACGCCGTCGATAGTGATTGTGACTGCTGAAACATTCAACTCTTGTAAAGCCGAAGGCAATTTTCCCTCGAAATTCTCAAAGTAAGCTATCTTCGTAAGATATTATTTCTCGCTAAGTGTGGCATTTTTTTGCCCAAATAAACGCTCAAAAATAAAGAATGTTTAACGATCTTTCGGTAGATAATTTTTTTTGCCTTTGAATTTTCTCTGTAAAAATTTGCATAACAACCTTAAAACAAACATAGCCACGCACGCAACAAAGTTAGTGCCATTTACCTCAATCTCCTTGCCCACGCCCGTGAACGTTTAAGCCCACTGCAAAATTTGGAGCTGTGGGAGAAGCCTAAAACTGGGCTTTTGCTTTTAGTGCTCATGTATTCTATTAGCGGCGATTCTGCTGGACCCGAAGAGTTCTCTTCAACGGCTTTTTCCCTCTTTTCTGTCGTAAGTCTGCCACTTTAGTACTTTTATCGCGTCACTTTTTGTCAGGATCCACGCAGAAGAGCTTTAAGTTGTGCAAACACTTTTATTTTTCCGGAATATTGCCGAAATACATACTGCGAAAATCCACCGTTTTGGCGGGCTTCGATCCCAGTTATCTCTAGAAGGAATTTTCCAATTATTTTGTCCCAAGACTTTCCTCCGAACAACGGCGCATGGTGATTATACGCAGTCAAACTTTTGCAACAGCAGCGGCAGAATTTTGTTTGGCAACTTTTACCTCTAATATTTATTTGTACATTTAACTTGTAAATTCCTTGCTAGTATAAGTCTCTGACGGCGACAAATAAAAGTCTCGTTTATTTGTTGTCGCCGTCAGAGACCTCTGCTAGCGGGGTGCTTTGCGTGGAAACCGTCTATGCCCACCCAGCTCTGTTAATTTTTCTTTTACGCATGCTAAATGAGACAAAAAGAACAACCAATTAGAGTCGTCCCTCGAATTGAATCCCCAGAGCTCTGAATCTTGGCCGCCGACCAGAAGATCACGGGCTCTGGGAACGAGATTGCATTTTCCTCTTCGTCGAATGCTCGAGCAAAACAGATTCAAATTTCAAATTTCGATCTGTGAATATTTTATGATTTTTTTCAGCGACTTCACGAAAAGTCAACACATTTCGGGCAAGTTCGGGCATTGAGTTACGCGTTGACAGATGTCAAACATATTCTTTTCACAAAATTCCTGCGAATTGCGAGGTATCCTCTGAGAATGAAATGTGATAGTAGGTATTACTGAAAGAATAAAAAAAGGATTAAATATTGTACTATACTTATATGTTAAACTTGACGATGTTTCGTCCCAAACCATCGGACTTCATGAGGCCAATGGTAGAGTCATGACTGGTCATGCAATACGCGTGACTAGTCACATGACAGACGGCGCGGAATGTTACGTAGCAACTTCTCCAATGCATGTGATAGTTTGAAGCGGAGGCCCCCCTTTTTGTTGAGGCTGGGTGCCTCAACACTCTCCCAAATAGTCTCTTTCACACCTCGCTCGAACCACCGTTCTTCCTGGTCCAAGATAAGATAAGGGAAATTTGATGCCCTGGGCCCAGTTCCTCAAAAGCCGATTAATGCTAATCTAAGATTAAAAATTAACCAAGCAGTTTATTTCTCTACTCCCAAATGCTGTTCAACGCAGATTTTCGGCAGAACTTTACATGAGAAGACGTCAATCTTGAAAAACAAAAATAAGCAAAAGAAACTTTCACCAAAAAGTTGAAAACGTGAAACAAAAGTTTACGCTAATCCTGGATTAAGTTAATCGGCTTTCGAGGAACCGGGCCCTGTTGTTTTGGCATCGGTGTAGCCTACGGAGAAAACAAGAACATCGTTCTAAAAGCTTTTTCTACGCAAAAAGGTTCTGGAGGTAATTTTGAGAGCGGAAAACACGTTTCCGACCGAAGGTTTGATCACGCCACGTGAAATACTAATGTCATAACACAGCAACTGAGACGTTAACCTCTCTTTGACATGAATATTCTTCACAATTGCCCAAAAAACCATCCAGATGTTTTCGCTTGGCTCTAAGGAAGCTCTCCATGTATTTTTTCCCGCGACTTCGATAATAATTTGCTGTTTTTGTGGTAGTGCAATCTCTCTTCCGGGGGAGAGAAACGAGCGCCGGAAATACTTTCGCAGGCTACACAGCTTCAGGTGAGAATTACCACTTATGGAAGTAATGATCGAAAATCCGGCAGCCTTGTTTGTTATTCTATAAGATTAGTATTCAGTCTCTTGAGAAAAAAAGAAAAGAAAGTCTCAAAAGGAACACACTCGACCCGTTCCATATTTTGATTTAGGAAATTTGTTCTGTTCCTTTTACGCAGAAAATTCTCCTCGGTTTTTCCATACAAAAGGAAAGCACCCCCGAACTCGAGTGCTAACGTCCTCAAGCTCAAAACACGTCAAATTTGGTTATCTCATGTTGTTAGCGACCTTCAGATTCGAGTACGAGGACGACTACTAGTACGAGTTTTCAGTTCTGAGCACGCACATTTCGAAAATTTTTGTTCATTTACTGTAATGGGCGTGCCCAGTACAGAAGACTCCTACTCCAATCTGAAGGTCGCTGTTTTTTTGCTGACGACGGATAAGAAATGGAAAAAATGAAAATCGCACGTGCAGAGCGTGAAACGCTATTGTTCGCCGTTGCCGTTCAGCTCCTCAAAACTTTCCTCTCGCTCCTTCTCCTTGCACCCTCCCCCTTCGCTTGCTCTTTGACTTCAGTCCAGGTTTTCGCGCGGCCATCAAAAACGATCACCAAACCGCCTGCTACGCCCGCCACAAGGATGAGAAAGGTATGTTTTGAAATCCATTGTTTGTGACTATGAAACGGATCATCCGTCAAGCATTTGTATCTATTTCCAACAATAAGCACTTTTGTAATTTCCCTGTGTTCATATTAACATTTTTGCATATTAGAGGTCATTGTTATTCAGCTGGTTGTCTTTGTGCGTGATTACGTAGGATTGGTTTCGCTTCGCTTCAACAGTACAAGGGCACCCAACGAGCATATTAAGCAAAAAGCCTTTGAGAGATATTTCTAGGCTCCTTGTAATTTGTAAAGACTGTCTGAAGAGATGTTTTTATCACCTAGAAGAATGTAATCTGTTCGGATATGTTAGCTGAAAATTGAAGTGTCCGAAAACTTTGGGGAATCATATCTTCATTTCGAACCACTTGCTCATCCGAAACTGTTAGGTGACCTTTCTAACTGTCAAAAATTGCAAAAATACCCCGTTCGAAAACGGAAGGAACTATTTTTCCCTGGTTGCGAATCTTTTAGGTAATGTTTTAGGAAAGAAATCTATAACTGTTTGGAAACCTAGAACCGAAATTCTTAGAACAGTTAGACTCTCTCGAACACATATTTCACCGAAGATTGTTGTTGGGTACCCCTGACAACTGACAGTAGACTTAGATCATAAATAATTTTAAAATTTACGGACACATGTACATTTTCACAAATTGCGACAGATGAAATATGCACCAAGCAAGCCAGAAAGCGGTTTACCTGACATTAATTTTCATCTCTTGCAAAATCCAGTGTTGAATGTGATGGCGATGCTTATTTTTTGATGCACTGTTAAAATTTTGGCTAGAAAGAAATCCTGTCGGTGTCAGAAGAAAATCCAATCATTTTATTTTTAATTGTCACTGCAAGTCGAAAACAAGGCACTTTTGCTTACTGAAAAAGAAATTTAATTCAACCATGAGAGACAATGTGCAAAGTCTGGATGACAGTGTTTTCAATTGCAGCTGGAATTTTTCTCTCCCTCGAACGGTTGGTTAATTTTGTAGTTAGTAAACACAGTGTATTAAATTCTCTACTCTAAAAAATGACTCAGTTTAAGTTTGCATGGGATTAAATCACTAAAGTCTGCTCATAACTTTCTTCACCTTCAAAGATGTTGACAGCATGGTTTGTTGACTTTCTTGTACTTTCCGGAACAGCATTTGCAACCAACTTTTTAATGTTACTATCACCAAACTCCAGAAAATGAGTTTGTTTTTCTTCCATGTTTTCTGCCGACTTTGTTTCTTTTCAACGGAAGTGATCACTATAGCATTTCACAGGCCTAGGGCAAATATTCATGCAAACGGGGGTTATTTCATGATAACAACAACAACAACAACAACAATAATGCTTTATTTACTCTAAACACTAAAAGACATATTTACATAGCAAGTGACAAAAGTACAGTAGCTTAAAAAATAGATATCCTTAAAGTTGAGCCAGGAGGAATAAAAGAATCTTGCAGTTTTAGAGTTATTCCCCTGAAAATGAACTGTCTGTGAGTTTGCACCATGTGATGTAAAGTAGCCAATAAATTGCCCGAAAATTAAGATCATTGTTGTTACTATCTCTCTAGACCTTATAATAAAGAATTTTCTGATATTCCATCTTTGTTTTCCTTACATGTAATGCAAAGTTTTGAAATATAACGATAGTTTGTCACGCAAGGAGGCAAGTTGTAAGTTAAGCTTGTATTTTGACTCGTCCTACGGGCTCACCAAAATACAGCGAGACTCCTAAAAATACAAGATATATTTATTATCCAACTGTATTGGCTATTGGCTATTGTACAGAAAACTCACAAAATGAGTACAAATATTCCACGATATTGCACATTTAGTTATTGTGCACTTGGTTAGAGAATTAGTTTGACTAATTTAGGTGCTGACATTGCCCCGCCCTTGTATTGCACAAATCTGTCATTCATTTCCTTATTAATAGAAGCTTATTAATAGAAGCATTAAGGAAGTTTAGGATGAGCACAAATTAACCTAGATAATAAAATTTAATTTCCTGGTATTTCCTCCCTTGTTGTTAATAATGAAATTAATGTTTAATTTTGTTTTATTAGGGTTCAAAATTGTGAAGAGCCTCTTCAAGTCCTGTTTAGTGTTTTGCTTTGCCAGAAAAAAGTCTCACAACTGTTGAAGTAGAAGAACTTTGAAATGGCCATTTTGCAACCTCTTTAATTGATTCTGGGCTCCCACCCCTTGGGAAGTGGATAAGTGCTAAAGCCAGTGGGTAAAAGCACTTTTCCAATGCGTATAAACTTGGATCTGTTTATCATGTTCTACCTGTATTTCCCTTTGCTGTCCAAGGGCCACCATGCCTTTATACCGAATTTGGTGGAACTTTTGGTCATACGAACTTGAAAGAAGAAAGAGGAAGGATGAAAGGGAGTTGTC
>NC_090870.1:25642841-25645341 GCF_036669935.1 Montipora foliosa | reverse complement strand
ACAAAACAGCCTGAGGCCAGTTTTAGAAAACAGCTTCAGCCGGCCGCATACCAGGCGAAAATAGCACGTCGCTATCACACCGCGACGAATTCAAACGTATTCAGCGCCAGTGTTGTCCCTCGCACACCTAGTGCTCTTATTGTGTGGCTTACGCGAAGTGTGAAAGCCACGCTATGCCGTCGTCTGGGATATTTATTTCTTACCTAGAACCTCAAAATGCTCGAGCTAAATGCTCTTGAATTTTAGGACAGTAGGGTCATTCAGAGCGAATCTGACGAAGGGCTGACGCTCGAAACGTCAGCTTTTAGAATCTCAGTACGGTGGCCAATTTACATTATCAGCTCCGTTGATAAAACCTAATTTTTGCAAACGTTGGCCGTGTAGCACTTATATTTGAATAGACTTATCTGATTAGAGTGTAATGTGAAGTACTAGTTTTCTACCCCATATGAACCATGTGAGCGTTAGCCCTGCCAATGGAATTGGCCCACACAAGGACAGAGATAAACTCTGACTAGGGTGGGAATTGAACCCACGACCAGTTCTGAGAACTTCACTTTCCACTGCCTGCACCCGTCTGACCTTGTAGCTCAGTTGGTAGAGTTGCATGAAGAACGTGGAAAACATCGCAGGATCTTGTTAACAGGTGTTGCTAATTGCGGCAAAACATTTTTACTAAATCCTGTAAACTATGTTTTGAAATCGTTTTGTAACCCTGCTACGACCACCTTCGCTTGGGTTGGTGCTGACAGCGCTGAAGTGATTTTCTGGATTGACTTTCTTCGTTGGTGTCCTCAAATTATCCCATGGTACGATTTGTTACTTCTTTCGGAAGGCCACAAAGTGCATTTACTTGCACTCAAACCTTATTTCTCGCAGTATTTGGAGTTTTCACGCGATACTCCAATATTTTGTACCAGCAAGAAGAGTTCACCTTTGTTAGTGATGGTTGTGTTAGACTAACGGGACACTGAAATGATCCGAGTACGTTGGAAAGTCTTCTCGTTTCATGCACAAATTCCCGAAGAAGAACAAAAGTGTCTCCCCATGCGCCTGTGATTTTGCGGCCTTGATTTTCTCACAGACGTAATTGATGGTTTGCATTTGAAGTCAGGGCGGCCATGTTTCGTTTCGCGATCTGTTCGGATCACAGCGTGGTGGGGAACGTAATGCACTCTTTCGTTTTCTTTCCCCTTGTAATCCTCTTTATCGACCCTTTCCACAATTCCTTTGTTCACTTGTTCCTGGATGACTTGATTGTACTCGTGGATCACTTCTGGTTACTTTAGCATTTTTCGCTGAAAACACTTCAGACGACTGAGGCATAGTTCATAGTCACTTGATATCGCTGGATGGCATTTCCACTTCGTAACGCTCACCAGTAAAATGTACATTTTCGTTAAAAGAGTCGTCGTTCGACTGTCTGATGTCTGATTCTCCCCTGATTCCAATTGACTCCGTTTCCCAAAACTGTTCTTAAGTGTCGACAAGGGGGTGTTGGGAGTCGTAGAAAAAGCAGGTGCTGTTTCCTGAGATAATAAGGTTTGTCACGGTTCTTCCAGAATCTATAGCGGTTTCTGGTGCAACTGACAATATCCAACAAAATTTGCTATTGATTGCAGTGGGACCAAAGTCTCCGCGCACGGTTTCGCTGGTAACGAAATTCCAATACTAACTAGATCCAGTGAGGACATCTATTGAATCTAGAGAGTCCGAGTATTCAGCCAATTTAAAGGGCCACCGACAACCAGTGTCCTTTGCGAGCCTTTGTTGTTGTTATTATCCGGGCAATCGAATCGGCCGGTTCGCTTCAGAAACATCCCGTGAAGAAGAACTTATGCGAATTCGCTGTTCGATTTGTTTTTTAATCCAAACGCCTTCCTCCTTTCGTTCCATAATCTTAAGGTTGAAGTAGTGAGCCAAATAACATGGCGCTTTTCCCTCCTCGGCGGACGACCTTTCTTCACAGTTTTCATTTCGCTTTTAACACGAACACAACATCCAAATAACGCCAAAAATACAATATTTAAACATTAAGGAAAATATTAACAAAGTTTGAAGCTACTGGGCATCCAAAACACGACGATGTGAGGCGATGGAATTCGACTTTTCAAGAAATGCTAGTTTCTGTATCACAGAAAATGGCGCCGATAGCTTGCACGCCCGCTAAGACTTGTGGTTGTCGGTGGCCCTTTAAGCCCATGTAAGTGTGGGTACCTGTTCACGTCGATTCGTTCTGGTTGTCGAGCCATAAGAAAACACCTTCGCACCTTTGTTTTCGAAAATTCGCCTCACCAGATGTGTTTAGGTGGACACTTTCGGTGCTTGCGGACTTCAGTCCCAGCCTTTACTTGAGATTTTCGCTTACGTACTACCGCTGACTTCCGCTATCAAACAGAATCTTCACTGTTGTCGTTTTTGAGCCATCCTCGTTTCTTGCGACAGCCGATGCGGTCGTTGGGTGTGAGTTCTAACCAGTTCAAGTCGCTTGAAATACCAC
>NC_090870.1:25632841-25637841 GCF_036669935.1 Montipora foliosa | reverse complement strand
CTTATGGTTAGTGTGCTTGACTCCGGATCGAGTGGTCTGGGTTTGGGTTCGGGTCCTGGCCAGGGGCATTGTGTTGTGTTCTTGGGCAAGACACTTTACTCTCACGGTCCCTCTCTCCACCCAGGTATATAAATGGGTACCGGCGAATTTAATGCTGGGGGTAACCCTGCGATGGACTGGCATCCCATCCAGGGAGGAGTAGAAATACTCCTAGTCGCTTCATGCCATTGAAACCGGGATAAGCTCCGGCCTTGATGGGCCTTCTGGCTCGTAGACCAGACTTAACCTAACCAAATGTTGCTAATAAAGAAATTGTGTGCAGTTACTAAATGAAAATCCTGAGAGAGCTAAATCTACACAAAAGTGACATCAAAACATTACTTCCTCATGATTAATATTGTAACTTGTATACATACAATACTAGCTGTATGTTTATGTTAGTGCAACACAAGCAACACAAGTGTTTTGGGCTTGTAGAGTATCAAAATCATTTTTGCCTTGCCTACATAATGAGTTACCTTCACAGGTAGTGGCTAAATGGCATCATTTTATCCTTCACCCATTTCTCCAAGGCTTAACCAATCAGTTTGGAATGTAACTAATGGCAGACAACCCATCTTCAGTCCAGCTGCCAAAGTTTTGTTAAATAACGAATATTTTGCTTTTAGTGAATTGTGGAAACGCTTAATTATCCATAGCTTCAGTTGACGCGTAAGTAATATTGAATTTCCCTTGATGGATACCGTCTAATCAGTACAGATTTTCATTTAAATCACATGTTGTCATTCCCATGTAATTTACCTCAACCACTAACTTGATCGCTTATGTTACTTTAAAATGGAAAAATCACACTGATACTCGAGAAGAACGTTCTTCGTTTTCTTTTATTTCGAACTGCCCACATCATGACAAACATCTGCAGGATTACGCTTTTCCTGAATCCTGTTGGCTAGACAGCCATTACATCTTCACAGTTGAAAAGATTGTGCATTGACTGTTATGGTTCTCTTTTCAATGTAAAACCGAGACCGGATTCGCCACATCTTCTGCCATTGTCTTTGTAAGGCTAGAACTAACATAAATATCATGTTTTGCTTGAAAAGTTGTCACGTGTCAATCATTGTAACTGTTTCACACCAATGAGAAGCCCCGTTGGTGGGCGAACAAGTTTTTCAAAAATAGGGGGTCTTCTTGCAAGTGTTCCCTCAGTTTCTTGCCCCAACTGTCGCGAGGCCAGTTTGTGGAAAATCATTGAAAGCTCTTCTGTTGAACATTTATCAACTGTTGAGGCTGAGTTATGTAAACTTAAACTTTGCCGACGCGATTTTTTTATATTTTTGAGTGGGAATTCTGGTTTCCTTAGTCTTGATAAAATCTTAAAGTGACTGGTCAGTTTCGTGAAAAAAGATAACCTATTCTAGACCCAAATGCTTGGATTTATATACCCTATGCTAGAGTAAACTGCTTGAAAATCATACCCTTCACAGCGTTGATATAGTGATAAAGTTTTGAAATCCACTGAGAAGTGATATTTCATACATTGGAGCACAGTCTAATGAAAAGTGTTAAAGTACATTGCTTTCAATAAGATCTGGACCTGCTGGAGCTCCAGTGGGTATTCTATTGTGAACTTCCACATATTTTGCTCAGTGCAAGTCAATTTCAAAAAATTAGAATAACAGGAGTACTGTACTACTTTCCGGCGAATGCTGTACTGAGCAGCTGAAGCTTACTAGGATACTTGCAATCTTATTAAAAGCACTGATGGTATCATTAAGGCCATTCATAACAGTATTCTCATCAATAATCTTTGTAATGTTCTGTTGATTTCATGATAATCCTTAAACATGTCAGTGTATGTACAGTACAAGGAATTTGCAGTTAAAATCAACATTCACAGTCTGATGCCTGATCAATACAGTACATACAAAACAATGTCTGAAGCTATAATGTTCCATTCCATTAACTTTTCTGACCTCTGGTCTCAGCTGTTTAAAGGCTGGATACCTTCAACTAGTGGAATATTAGAGTGACTCCCCTTTTACCACAAATAACCATGATTCTGCACAGAATTTATCTATATTATTTTATCTATTTTGATAGAGTGACTAGTTATCCACTAGATAAGGTCATCTGAGTACTGGATGAAAGAAACTGTTCAACATTGAAGCATGCTCGGAGTAAAATGAGGAGATTGAATACAAGAAAGGGACTGTAATTGAAATTATGTTTTGACAGGTACTGTACATTCACTGATAAATTGATCCCCAAAGAGCAATATGTTCCTGCATCCATTTATGGAGATCTCTGTAATCCAGGTCTTGCAACAAGCTTTTGTCGAACTCTGGAAATGATGGATAGCCCTTGCACCCTTCGATCTTCGTAAATGCCTTGCAGGTAATTAGGTCTTCAACGATCTGTTTCACTGCATCTTCATCCTTTGAGCTGGTCCTGTGACCATGCTTGTCCCCTGCCACACAGTCCCTGTCAATAGACTCATAAATGAGATCTACAGTCTCCAATGTTCCTGCTATTCTTTCTGCACTTGCCTCATTTAGATTTGGTCCCAGTTGTCTCCGCATAGCTTTGAGACCTGAGTGCTGTAGCTCCTTCTTATAATCCAAAGAGATGCTCCTTCCAATATGACCAGTTCCATTGTAAAATTTGTTCCATTTGCAACTTAATGCTTGCTGTTTAGGAAGTATTGATATGCACTTAATCAAATGAAGGAGAATGACATAAGCATATTTGTAGTGTCCATGTGTTTTGAATAACAGCAGGGCCACTTTGTATATGTTAAACAATCTGTCTCCATCACCTTCTTTGACAGCATCACCGAAGTCCATCAGGAACAGTCCAAAAGTCAGTTTGGCAATGTGAAAATTGTAGCAGTAATCTTGTTTGTTGTCATCACCCTTTGGAATTTCCTCGTTTTGTTCATATGCTACATGACCATGTTTATTCTCTTCATGTCTAAAAAAACAGAAGGCATTCGTGCAGGTTTACTTGAATGCTTATGCTATTTTCAACTCGCAAGAGCTATAACAAATTTAAACATGCACAAATTAACAACCATATAATAGTAAAAAGTGGACACTACATACAATCATACATACAATCAGAAAGGTCCAGATGATCGAGGTTTGTCTGTAAAATTATGTGTAACATGCTGAAATGTATCCCACGGGAACTTTCATATCATTTAAAATTCAGGTTACATGTAGCTTAATAACTGCACATTCCTATGCACTATAATATAATGTATACCTGTTTCTTGTTGTCTTTGTTTTAAATACTTCACCACATCTTGCTCTGCAATAGAAATAGCCAAAGACATCTCTTGTGTCTGTCCCATTGTCAAAGGATAAGTTGTGAACTTCAATTTCGTGTCTGTAACATGAAGACAAAAATGTGTGATAAAAACCTCTTGGATCATATATTTGAAAGATGTGCTGGTTTGGGTAACATGTAGATTTTTGCATAATACCCCTGTATTATTATGACAGCTACATGCAGTTGGGAGAAAATATTTTCTGTATTGGTTGGAGTCTTGATGTGATGAAGACCACATTATATCGAATATATTTCTTCCTAAATTATGCCATCACTACAAAGCCTTTAAGCTGTATCAAAATTGAATGTAGTGTAGTATCTTGATTCATCATTGCTTATTTGGATGTACATGTAAATTTATAAACAAAAGCACACAATCACCTTGTGAGTGATTGCTTTCCAGCCTGAAAAATCTTGAGGCCATCCAAATGCAACTCACTCTTGAACCTGTGAGATTTGAATTCTTTTGGCTAATCACAAAATGCCACATGAAATGTAAAATCAATCACAGTACTTGATTTAGAGACAGCATAACTCTTAATTGGCATCTCAAAAGAAAAGTAGTTCTAAATAAATAAGCTAAAAATGACGCAGCACTAAGCTGATATTCACCTTACTCTGCCAGAGTGGTACACATATGTGGCTGTGCAATCTTCTGCGTGGCACTTCCACCTTCCCTCTTGCTTATGAGCCTCTTAGAGCTCTTTTGTCCGCTCAACCAAAGCACTAAAGTCATCTGCATTAAATAAAAACAACCACTTGGCTTGGGTTTCTTTTGGGACTGAGGAGTCTGGTAGTATGACATTTGGTGTATTTGTCTTGTACATTACAGACTGATCTTCCCCTAAAATGTCAAACAGTGTAACATTAAAGCATGAGCTTCCTGTAATATCTGTCACTGCATTATTCAAGGAAAGTGTTGAAGTATTCTCTTCCAGCAGTAGCCCACCCATGAGCAAGGCTATTAAAAGTACAATCATTATGTTGCTTGAAAGTTTAGCCTGTTCAAACTAGGTTATACTGAATTGTGTTCAATTTAACACTGGAAAGTCTTATATTATATTTAAATATTGTTTTCTAAATTAATTTTATTATTAAGGACGGTGCCTACTATTGTTATTGCACATACGTTCTGTTCTGACTGAACCCAGTTTCTTTGGAGTAATCTCGGCCCACCTAGAATTTTGCTTTAGCCAAATTCCCTAGATTGAGTAATTTAAATTATCTACGTACCACCAGTGTCTTTCATTTCAGTCATTTCCATAAAGGATGCCAAGATGTGCGCTTCTATCTCACGAGCATGAAATTCGCTGTATTCATTGAAATGGCTTTCAACTCCTTTGGAAGCATTTGTTTTCCCTGTCCTGTTTATGCTTGAAGATGTTGTGCCAATCAAAAAAAGGGACTACAATATTGAAAGACTAAAAAGATGTGGTTAATACTGAAATAGATGGTTATAACTTACACTTATTACCTTGTACAGAGTATACTTGGCATGCCAGTCAGCAATTTCTGTATCAATGCCTTCTAGTCTCTCATATGGGGTCTCACCATCTCGAAATGTCCACATAGCATGCCTTGCGCACTCTTCAAAAAGCTGATCACCATGAAGTGGGATGGTGGCTACCACCTTTTTCTGACCATCTTTAACCTTTAACCATGGCACA